>NW_026057584.1:102763864-102772728 GCF_023721935.1 Panthera uncia | reverse complement strand
GGAGGGTGGGGACAGACAGAAGTACAGTGATGGAGGAGGGTGGGGACAGACAGAAGTACAGTGATGAAGGAGCTACAGTCACTTCCCTTACAGCCTGCTTGGTCAGGCTGTGTTGGGAGATAGGGTGATCTCACGTAGAGAGCAGGTAGATGGTCCATTAGTGAGCCAATAGCACAGACGAGTGACCAACAATCAGGATGTAGTTTTTGGCTCAGTTTGGTGTAAACCCCTTTTCTTTTACTGAGATTAGGAGCCCGTGTGGAACGGTTTTCCTCCAAACGGCACAGCTTGGGCCTCAGACACCTCGAGGCGTGTACACACGACCCTCCCCCGTGATCTCATCACACAGAAGGTCGGGAGTAAAGACAGGTCTGTGGCTGTCTTACAGGCCGTGTTGATGAAGTGGTTAGATGCTTGTTACCTGTTCTTTACCAAAGGGTAATTTGCATACCGACATCTCAAAAAACGTGGAAATCCTCCAAGAGATTGATAATGAACTTAGATGTATTGTCCTCATTCGGTCTCATTTGGTCCTCTCTTGGCTCATTCCAGAAACCTTCCTCAGGTCTTAGGTGCTGGGTCCTGGGAATGTCAGCGTAGGCATAGCACCCGCCTCATGGGACTGGCTGCCTCAGCCTTTGCCACGTTTGCAATGTGACCTGCGTTGGGTGCCAGCAAGACACCAGGGGAGCCCAGGGCTGGGTGCCTGGCCGTGCCGGGCGCTTCTGGCTAGTATGTTCAGTGAAGCGCTGTGTTGTTTGCTGACGTCTTCCTTTCCTCTTGTACTCCAGCATTCCATCCGAGCACTAGCATTGAGAGTTCTACGGGAAATTCTGAGAAACCAGCCCGCAAGATTTAAGAACTATGCCGAGCTGACCATTATGAAGACTCTGGAAGCCCACAAAGACTCCCATAAGGAGGTAAGCTGGCCTCTGGCCCAGGAGTGCCGAGCAGACGGGCCTGGGGGTGCAGTGAGGGTGTGGGGAGAGAGGGGTGTGGATCAGTGTGCAGCCTGACTAGGAGTCGCTCCCTTTGCGGGGCACCTGGGGGGGTGCTCAGTCAGTTAAGTGTCCGCTTCTCGCTCAGGTCGTGATCTCACAGTTCGTGAGTTCGAGCCCCACGTCGGGCTCTCTGCTGTCAGCATGGAGCCTGCTTGGGATTCTTTCTGTGTGCCTCCCCTGCTCTCTCTCTTTTGCTCTCTCTCTCTCTCAAAAATAAATAAGCTTAAAAAAAAAAAACGTGAAACAAAAAAAGAGTCGCTCCCTTAGAGCTCAGCCCAGGCCGTGGTTCAGGGTGACAGTCCCAGTGCTGGTGTGGCAGCTGAGCCCAGGTGCCATTCAGGGCCTGGTGCCACTTGGTAGGTTCCTGACTCCCACATGTACAGCAGGCCTGACCTGTCCTCAGGGATTTCCTGGTCGGTGGTTCCCAATTGCTGTGGTCAGAAGGAGGGGGCTGCCGTTTTCCTGGTGGCATTTGGCACCTGCCAGACTGTTGTTGGGAGATCGAGGTTGGCTCGAGAGACAGATGTGCAAGTGCTGGAACCCACGCTTCCTTGCTCCACGACCTCGGACAGGTTCTTTCAGTTTCCGCGTCTCAGTGTGCTTGTGGATAAGGTGGAGGAGGACGTTGTCACAGTTTCTTGTGAGACTTGAATGACATGGCCAGTGACGACAGGTGCTACATATACTTGTCGGTCTTCCTCCCTCCCCTCCCCTCTCAGTGTGCCCCTCTCTGCAAGTTCAGGATGAATGGAGGCAGCCATGTCCTGCCTTTCCTCGCTCCTGAACGTGTAAAATGCTAACAACTGTCCTGGCACCTCAGACGCCTACTGGAGAGTTGGAAAAATGTGTTTCTGTGCCCCGCACACTTACGACAGGCTCTGATTGGATCCGCAGTAAGTCCAGCTGGTTGCTCGTTGCCTTGTCCAGCGCCTGGGGCTCACCAGTCCTTCGAGTGCCTAGAGACCTACAGAGAACAGTGAAATACAGATGGTTTCAGTAACGCCTTTCCAATCAAAGGCACTGTGGAAAATTGGACTGTGTACTTAGAACATTAGAAAACCTCGATGGATTGGACCCCAAGTGAGAATAACCTGCTTAGTTGAGTCTCATGGCTCACACGTGATTCTCATGGGCACACTCGTGGATTAAGGGAATGGCAAGAATACGTCAACAAAAAGAATCTGGACCCCAAATTGTGCTGTTTCTCTGTTTAGCAGCTTAATGTGGCTGCCCAGCGGTGACAGGTTTGATCTCCTGAAACCCGCACCACAATTGCAGGCTCAACAAGGGTAGGGGTCTTGCGCTCTGTCTAGGCATCTCCACCTGATGGGCCTGGCACAACACAGGTTCATAAAGTGATAGATACGTTTTTGTTTGGTTTTTTTTACATTTATTCATTTTTAAGAGACAGAGCACAAGTGGAGGAGGGACAGAGAAGGGAGACACAGAATCCGAAGCAGGCTCCAGGCTCTGAGCTGTCAGCACAGAGCCCGATGCGGGGCTCAAACCCATAAACTGCAAGATCATGACCCGAGCTGAAGTCGGACGCCCAACCGACTGAGCCACCCAGGTGCCCTAAGTGATAGATACGTTTTTAACCTGTTGACGCTTCAGAAATCTGGCTTCGTCGTGTGCTAGTACAAATCACTCATGTTTGATCAGAACGCTTTCCTGTTAACAATAACTCATGTAAAATGTGAGGACCCATGAGCTAACGTAGCCAACGCCATTATTCCTGAGTGAGAGAAGAGGGTCCAGAACATGCTGTCATTTGTCAGGTGACGCATGGCAGGTATTGGCAGAACCAGTATGTGAAGCAGGTTTTGTGTCTCTTAGGGCAAGTGGCCTGGCCTTTGCTGACCTTTTTCTCTTCTTTTTTTAAACCCTAATAGCCTCTTCTTAAATACCTGACCAAAAACCGAAGTAAAACTGTTCTCTTGGAAGCACCTGATGTTGTTTCCTCTGGAGAGGACCTACTTAGAATGTGGCATCGAGGTGACACTAAGCCCTCCGTAGTGTGTGGTGCTTACTGACTATCCCCTTGGAAGATGTCTGTGTTTAAAGCTGGCATCCTGATCTTAAACTGTGAAACTTTGCCAGTGGACCCTAAGAGGTACAGCTGAGCAGAATTAAATAGTCCGTTTCTTACTGAGCTGTCTTCTTGAGGGATCTTGTTTCTTTGGGGTGTTTTTCCTCCTGCAAAATGAGAAATTCAGTAGAGAAAGTTCTTTGGCGTGAACTCTTTTAAATTGCCTGAGGGACAGAAGCAGAAAATACCTGTTGCTTAAAGTAAGCTTAGCAGCCCTTAGTTGTCCTGTGGCATCCCTGTGACCCAGGGACTCCTTACTGCCGTCACTGATCACCTGACCAAGCAGGTGGGGAAAACATCCTGTTCCCAGTAAAGGAGTGCCTTTATTGGCAGGCCTGCCCTGCTTTGCATACTTCGATACTCACCTTGAGTGCCCTTGTATTTTCCTTGTGAAACTTCACTCTGTCACTTGGCCAGAAGCTCCCAGCCTTGGGCACTTGTGTATATTTAGGATTATGTATGGTTTCTTTGTCTGTCTTTTCTTTTGAAATTCTTCTAGTCTTTCTCTTATTTTACCCAAACTATCTCCATCCATCATTCCCTTTTTTGTTTGTTTGTTTTTTAGGGCAGAATAGTTAGACGCACATCAAGTTTGTGCTGTGGCCATCTTGTTGGCATAGAATATTGCACATGGTAGTTCTCTAGTGTTATGTTTTTTTTGTCACTACATTCAGACATGGTTCTGACATTTATTGGGAAGGATCTAAAATGTTTCTAAACCCAGTGACTGTGTCAGTCATGCAGAAGCAGAGTCTACTCTCCTAGCTAACTGGTACTTCCAAAGCGTGTTCATTCCATTGAGCTTTCCTGGAACTTCCCTCTCTTAGGAAACTCGTTGGTTTTGTATTCACAGACAGAACCCAGGCTTCGGCAGGACACAACAGGCTGACACAAGGCTGCTCTGGGACCTTAGCCCCAGATGTCCCTCCTTGCCCGCTGGGGCAGTGGCCACACTGTGGTGCACACTGGGCAGTGGCTCTGGGATTGTAGCAGTGAAGGACAACTTACTGAAATGCCATTTCTAGAAGTTGAAATTTGTCATAAAAGCTCTCGGGGGAGATGAATATCTCATCCTTTAAGCCACAGTCTGTGTTCTCAGGGTCTTTTAAAAGGAACCGTGCATGCAAAACATGTTTGTTACACATTGGAAACATAGCAGGCACTAGATCTCGCTCAGGCGTCCCTCATCTTAAGCCAACACAGATTTAGTAAGCACCATAGAGGATTTGGATACCAACTTAGAGTTTCTATTGAAGAAGTTGGTGTTTGTCAGCTAAGACATGGTTTCATATTCCTTATTTGAATAAGTACATCTCCTTCATTACCTGACTCCTCCTTTTTTTTTTTTTAGTGTTCTATTATAGTTTTTTTTAATATGAAATTTATTGTCAAATTGGTTTCCATACAACACCCAGTGCTCATCCCAAAAGGTGCCCTCCTCAATGCCCATCACCCACCCTCCCCTCCGTCCCACCCCCCATCTACCCTCAGTTTGTTCTCAGTCTGACTCCTTTTTATCTGTTTAGTAAATAAACATTGCTACAGAGTTTCAGCGTCTCCTTAATGAAGTCACCACGGTTTACAGTAGTGTTAGCTTGTAGCAAGCATCCTAAAAAGGGCTGAGGACTTGTTAGTGACCTTCAGAAATCTGAAGCCCATTTTCTGTTTTAAAAGAAAACTCCATTCATTTAAGTCTTCTCATCTTAGAATTGGCAATCCGTTTGTTAGGACTGGCGCAGAATCTCTCCTTCATCGATGAGGAGGGGATTTAATAAGAGAATCCATGGTACGAATAAGATTCTAGGGTCAGCATGGGGTGTGACTCCTGAGGCAGAAAACCTGATTTTCAGTCCACTGTGTGTGCTGTCCAGCTGTGTTGTTGGGTCTCATCACCTCTGGGTGAGCCTGTTATAAAGCTTGACTGTCATGAGACTCAAATACAGGACAGTGTGGAAAAAGATAAGAGAGAGAAAGAGTGTGCGTGTGAGCACGTAAGCTGGGAAGGGGCAGAAGGAGAGAGAGAGAAAGAGAGAGAGAGCGAGGGAGCGTGTAAGCTGGGCAGGGACAGAGGGGGAGAGAGAGAGAATCCCAAGCAAGCTCTAAGCTCAGCTCAGCTGGGAGCCTGATGCGGGGGCTTGATTGCAAGACCCAAGATGCTGAACCAGCTAAGCCACCCAGGTGCCCCTGTCATTGAAACTTTTTGATCATTGGGTGTAGCTTTTTCTGAACTTGGCCACACTGGTGAGTATTCAGTTGTATTTGTCTATGAAAAGAAGGAAATGTCAGCATCCTTTTGTGTCCCATACTGGCTCACCAGATGTTTCTTCGTCTGGGTGTTTGAGGCATCACAGTCCAGCCTCAGGCAGTTTGGGGAAGTTGGATTCTTATGAAACAACCATTGTTTGTCTTTGGGGGCTTTATTTTAAATCATAGAAAAGTTAATTTTACATTCTAGGACCGTAACGAATTACAAGTAGAGCTACACCAAATTATTTTAAACAATAAAAGAGGAGGTTTCGGGCGCTTGTTTTCTGACTTGGGCTTCGCCCTGCTGGCGTGGTGTGTTCTCTACAGTCATTTTGACAAGCGTCCTGGCCAGAGAAGAGCAGTGGTGTGTCGGGGAGGACGTTTGATTTTAGCAAGCTGATAATTCTCGTTCACATACCAATTAAAATCATTGTCTGACCACGACTTAGCCAGCCCCGCTGTGCTCTGGAATGGTCCTTAGAAGCCTCCTGGGGCAGTGACCACCCGCATATCAGTGGTTCTGGAGGACAGTGTGTTATGTGAACCTGGAGAAATTACTTCACCCCTCCCGGACCTTGGTTTCTCTTATCTCTTACCCCAGGGAATGGACTGAGTGATTATCTGTGTCTTATCCAGCCTCAAGGTACTGGAAGTTGCTATTAAGTAACAAACCTACCTTCACAGGTCCGAAGTATCCAGTTTTCCCTGAGCCCACCCAGTCTTGGGAGGTGGCTAGGAACCGATTTCCTTTGCAAGTTTTTGCTCTTTTTAATGGAAAGGCAAAACCAGAAACCTATATAATCCTCTAAAGGTTAAAAGTTGCCAAGCCAACATTGTCTGAGAGCACAAACTCTGGTAAATGTTTTGGTTTTGGAGGCAGGAGGTTGGAAGTGAGGGGCAGGGCTCCAGTCTTCAAGAAGCTCATGGTTTAGTTGAGGTTAAAGCACATGTGCGTTCAGAGTGAGAGGCACTAGGACTTTGGAGTGGGCTGGAAGAGTCCAGCAAGGCTGCCTGAGGAAGCGAGAACCTGAGGTTGGCTGCGAGGAGTAGTTAGGGGGAGAATTGTAACAGTGAGCTGGGGCGGCCTGGCCTGGAGGAGGGAGCATGGGCTTAGAACACCCTGGGCTGACTGCACGAAACCAAGATTGCTTTCATGCTGTATATGTCACGTGGAGATGCCGCGTCCCCACCCCACTGGCTCGCTGTAGAGTGCCAAGCATAGTGCCCGGTTCTGAACGGCAGTGCTGCTGCTGTGCCACTGTTTGGGGCAAGTGACGGGTTCCTCCTCTCAGGTGAACCGGCCCTCCTGGGAGGCAGATAGGACACCGGCCGCCTTTTAGCTCCTATGGCTTCAGAAAAGGCATCCTACTAAGAAACAGCTCCTACAAAGAGACAGGCAAGAGGGCCAGTGTTCAACGTCACAACCTTTGAGTTTGGAGTGTGAACGTGTGGATCCTCGTCCTACTTTTGTCATTCGCTGGCTGTACGACTGCGGACAAGTCACAGGAGCTCTCTCTCTGGGTCTCTAAAACGCTCGTACGCTGCGTGACCCCGGGGGAGCAGACAGCGTGATGCCCTGCAGGGCTCACACTGTGGAAAACTGAAGATACTGTCTCCTCTGCCCTCTTCCAGCGAAGAAAGCAGACCAATTCTGAATAGAATTGTTGACAAGCTTTATAGATTTTACACAAAGCACATATAGTGTACTTTTTAAAATGTATCTAAGAGGGCTATTGAAATTCGATTGAGGAAACTGTAAAACACCAATGGAAAACAGTTTTCGTCTTGGCTGCTGTGCTGGCTGAATGTATCCATGTCCACACTGGAGTAGCTGTTACATTGTCACCTCCAAGCCGGAGGGCACCCTGAGTTTTCAGACATGCAGAAGAGGAGGCTTCTGTGTGCCGCTCAGCTTCCCATCTGAGGAGGTTCGGGTTGTATCTTTTTTTCTTTTTTTTTTTTTTTAAGTTTACTTATTTTTTTTTTTTTTTCTTTTTAAAAGCCTCTAGCGCCTTCTTTACTGACTGCAGGGTTTGATGTTATGTCCAACAGTACAGCTTCTAGTTTTTTGTGTTTTTTTTTAAAGTGTTTATTTATTTTTGAGACAGAGACAGAGCATGAACAGGGGAGGGTCAGAGAGAGAGGGAGACACAGAATCGGAAACAGGCTCCAGGCTCTGAGCTGTCAGCAGAGAGCCCGACGCGGGGCTCGAACTCCTCACAGACCGTGAGATCATGACCTGAGCCGAAGTTGGACGCTTAACCGACTGAGCCACCCAGGCGCCCCTAAGGTTACTTATTTTGAGAGCAAACGAGTGGGGTAGGGTAGGTCCAGAGAGAGGGGAGAGAGAGGCTCCCAAGCAGGCCCCACACTGTCAGCTCAGAGCCCGATACGGGGCTCGAACTCACAAACCATAAGATCATGACCTGAGCTGAAATCAGGGGTCAAATGCTTAACTGACTGAGTGACCCAGGGGCCCCTAGGTTGTCTCTTTTGCCCTTCCTGACAGGCCAGCAGCCCAGTATCTGCAGTGTCCTCCAGGATGGGACACAGCCACCTCCCAGGCCTGTCTCCCACCTACCTGCCGTAATGCAGTTGAGAGAGATAGTGTTGCCCTGAATCTGCTTTTGCAGGCAAAGATGTGATGGCTGTCTTGTTAGACATCATGTCTATACTCTGCCTCTGGAAATTCCGCGTGCATCTTTTTAGGGGAACGCACTCCTTAAGTAGGGGCAGAGATAAGGTTTTATAACAAGATCATGTGAAAATGCTTGATTCACATTCTCCCTCTCATTTTTCTGATGAGAGAAACTAAGGCCTTGAAAGTAGAAGAAATGTCCTCCCAGACCACCTCACTAATTGATGACAGAACTGGCTCCAAAACTTGGGTCCGTGGACGTTGAACCTGGAGCTGTTTTTTCTTTCCTCCCTTTCTCCCTCTGGTATGGCACTGAGCCTAGCTAAGTGAGGGCTTACGTGCAGCTTAAATCCTGGAATTTAAAGGAGTGCCAGTCTTTTGCAAAGGATGGGATCTCCCCAGGATACCCGTGGATACCACAACTCCGTGTGGATCCGGATCCCATTTGTATAAGGTCTTTCCAGTTTTTCCCCAGAAGGTGGCGCCAACCTTTTCCTTAGCTTCCACATGATTGAGGCACTAAAACTAGGTTTGCCAGATTGGGAAGAGTTCTTTGATTCCAGTCATTGTTTAGGAACATTTGCCGCCCCCCCCCCCCCCCCACCCTTTTTTTTTTTTTTTTTTTTTTTTGCATTAAAAAAAAATCTTTTCTTATTCAACCAATTTTTCTCGTGTGTCTGTGACAGAGCCAAATCAAACTTTGGACTTAAGGGGCGCCTGGGTGGCGCAGTCGGTTAAGCGTCCGACTTCAGCCAGGTCACGATCTCGCGGTCCGTGGGTTCGAGCCCCGCGTCAGGCTCTGGGCTGATGGCTCGGAGCCTGGAGCCTGTTTCCGATTCTGTGTCTCCCTCTCTCTCTGCCCCTCCCCCGTTCATGCTCTGTCTCTCTC
>NW_026057584.1:102644769-102763764 GCF_023721935.1 Panthera uncia | reverse complement strand
AAAAAAAAAAAAAAAAAAAAAAAAAAAAAAAAAAAAAAAAAACAACTTTGGACTTAAAACACACAATCCAAATTTTGACAAGTTCTGTGCTCTAAAAGAAACCTTATCTTTAAGCAAACACTCATCAATATTCTGAGTAATGATCTCATTTTTTAAAAAGTTCGATGAGGAAATTGTACTTTTCCTAGCTAGCTTCACTGGCTTTGAAAGGGAAAAATCCCCATGTTTCTAATCAGAGTAGCAAAATCAGCAGACTTGGGACAATTTTGGTCACTTCAAGGTAGATTATAACCTGCTTGATGCTGCTGTCTCATAAATATGCCCCACCCCACCCTCCTTTTTAAAATCCTTGCTGCTTCTGGCCACCTTGTCTACCAAACAGTATTGTTCTCCTTTCTTTCTGGTGCCCGTGTTTACTTTTGCTCTCTGCTTGCTTACATTTATAATCTTTGCTTCTTAGGTTACATAGAACGCAGGGGCAAAACCTAAAGTTCACCCTGATTCAGGCAGCTCGCCAAAAGCTGGGGTCTTGGCACAGAGAGGGAAGTCCAGAACACCTACTTGCCTTGGCAGAAGCGGGTGTCTGTCTTGGGAAACTTGCTGTAACCTCCGTAAGCAAGAGGGCCTCAAACTTGCCACCTCGAAGTATACCTTCTGGCTTTTCGTTTTCAGACGTTTTTCAGAAAACCTTTGTGTGTTAGATACATTGGATTAAATGCTTCATGCAGGTGACATCAAGAATTCCTGGGGTTAGAAGAGGAAGTTCTCCTTGGGTGTGGGTTTTGGCTCGGCAGATCTGGAAGTCCTTTGACCCACAGCTCACTGCAGGGCAACTCACTTTCACCCGAATGACAGGAGAGTACAAACAGGTTGGAAGCAAGGAAGGAAACCTTACGATGGCACTCTCACCACGAGCCCGCCAGTATGTTTCCTTGTCTCACTGGTGCTTTCCGCATCCGAGGGTCGTGGGGAAGTTGTTTGTTCCTGTCAGGACTGTTAAGTGGCACTGCTGGCACTTGGGTCCCAGTCTGTTTCCAGGCCTGTCTTCCCACCCACTGAGCTGCCTCCCGTTTCCCAGCTGGGTCTTAAACATGTACATCAGTGTCTTCTACCTTGGATGTACCCACAAGGTTATCCAGTATTTTCTGATCCTTCTGATTTTACCCCATGTCTTTAAAAACTAAGACACACTGGGGCGCCTGGGTGGCTCAGTCGGTTGAGCATCCGACTTCGGCTCAGGTCATCATCTCACGGATCGTGAGTTCGAGCCCCGTGTCGGGCTCTGTGCTGACACCTCGGGGCCTGGAGCCTGCTTCGGATTCTGTGTCTCCCTCTCTCTCTGCTCCTTCCCTGCTCACGCTCTGTCTCTCTCTCTCTCAAAAATAAAATAAAGCTTAAAAACAATTAAAAAAAAACAAAAACAAAACTAAGACACAGACTTTCCTCAGTACAGCTCAGATTTCTGAGCCGTATGTTAGGGTACTTGCAAACAGTAATTTCGCACAGCAGAAAGGCATTGGCTTCGGAGCACACCTTCACTGCGGGACCCGCTTAGGGAAGAGATGACCCCCCTCTTCCACTGTCCACTGGCTGCCCAGCTGTACATAACTCAGCCACGTGCCCGGTGCTCGGCTTTCCCGAGTGCACCGTGGACTTGCGACAACCGGAGGGATGTGCATGAACTGAGGAGGAATAAAAGCACTTCATCTTAGAGTAATTCGTTGCACGATGGAAGTCTTTTAAGCAGTACGCCACCCCTCTTCAAACAGCGGGTTGCTAGGGAAAAAAAAAAAAAAACCAACCTGAACTAAAGTCTCTTTTCCAAAGGACAGAAGTGTCGCCTTTCCGCCCTGTCACGGGGAATGGGACCCTCCGGGCCTCCTATAGCTGATTTTGCCCAAGGGCCAGGTGGCTCGCCTGCAGATATCTTGCTTCCCCCTCAGTTTCTGGGCCAGCTCCTCAGGTGGAACACGTCCGTGCAGTTCAGTGAGGCATGCCCCAGAGGTGACTTTGCCAGTCACGAACATTTTACAAAATATGTACACGGGAGAATGTGCTTGACAAACATTTCTTGAGTAGCTCATATATATTGGACGCTGTGCCAGGCGTGGGGGGTATAGAAAGGTAGCTGAGGTGGGAGCTTGCCTTCGAGGAATTTTCTGTCTAGTGGGAGAGACCATTTGAGCAAGGTGTTGAGTGCAGTGGTGGAGGTGTGCACACAGGGCTCTCCAGAGTCGTACCGCAGCAAGCGGGTCCTGAAGGAGACCTGGCCCGTCCAGGCGAGGAGCACCAGTGAGCGACGCTGAGGAGGAACGGAGGGGCTAGCCAGGGGCTCCGCAAAAGGGCCGGCGGGGCATGTGCAGGGCCTGCCCTCAGCTCAGTGTGACCAGGGCACGGGGAGAGGGAGGGCAAAACCACAGCTGGACACAGGCAGGAGCCAGGCCATGCTGGCCTTCCACACCGTATCAACAAATGTGAGCCTGGTTCCAGGATAGCTGTTTAGAGGGATTCTTGGCGAGGGCAGACCCACTTGATGTGGGCACTAGACTGGGTCGGAGGGGTCCCCTGGAGGGAGCTCTGCTCTCTGGCAGACTCAGAACTCCCTGGTTCTCCGCTGTGTCTCCCTGTGACCCCTTACCAGCAATCCTTTATTTGTATGTTCTCTCTCTTACTCCAAAATCCACCAAAGTTGGTATTTTTTAAATCCCTATCTTAAAAAATTTTTTTAATGTTTTTATTTATTTTTGAGGGAGAGAGAGACAGGGAATGAGTGGGGGAACAGCAGAGAGAGAGGGAGACACAGAATCCGAAACAGGTTCCAGGCTCCGAGCTGGCAGCACAGGGCCCAACGTGGGGCTCGAACCGACGAGTCATGAAATCATGACCCAGGCCGAAGTCGGATGCCCAACCTACTGAGCCACCCAGGCGCCCCTTAATTCCCTAGTTTAAAAATCGAGGTTCAGACCGATTGAGTGTCTTGCCAGAGGATTGAACTCCGATTTGTCTGTGCCCGTGCAACTTGGAGCTGCCTTTCTTGGGGTGAAAGGTTAAAGGTTATGCATGCACACCAGGGCCAAACAGTACTCTGCTTTTAGGGGACCTGTGTGGAAAAAGCTGCACTTTGCAGCAGATTGAGTTGGCAAGAAAAAAAATCACAGTGAGTTTTCTTTAAGTAGCCTCATTCTTGTGTGTATGTGAAGTGGAGGGCGATGCCATCAGTGGGACTAAGGTCATGCTTGCTGCCTGGCTGACCCCAACCACCCACTTTCTGTGGAGGAGGCAGAGACAGGGAGGGCTGGCTTCGCATGGCCAAGGGCCCTTGAGCTGGAGGAACCCCCGAAGAACACCTGGGAAGCCTTGTGCAGACATTCATTCTGCGTCCCGCCCCTCATCAGCTTCCTTTCATCTAACCCCGGCCAACTGCAGACACTCCTCAGCTCCCCGCCATCCGCCCCCACCTGCTTCTGGGCTTGGTTCCCCACTTCCTGGGGCTTTGCACGCTCTGCACAGACCAGCCCATCCTGCCCAGCACCGTGAGGACGGGGTCCGGGCCCACCCATTGTCCTCACTCCTGTGGCCTGCCCTGAGCTCAGTCCCTGACACACAGGAGTGAATGAGTGTGTGCGTGTTGTACACAACAAGGCAGGGCCAGTCGTGGTATGAAAGAAAAATTGCTCTTACGGGCTTACCAAGAATAGGATTCTTTGAAAGTAAAATGACCTCTCTGCAGTGCTTTGCACCCAAGCCTGACTTTGCACGTATATAATAAGCGCAGACAAATCTTGGATGTTCTTGACCCCTGTCTTCTCTCGTGTACGTAGTATTTACTCTTGAACCATGCTGATCGTGGTCCCCATTTTGACTCTCGGAAGGATTAATCCATAATCCCGATGTATGCCCCCACAGGTGTATGCATTGTGTCCAAGAGCGCGCTGGTCAGGTGATGGGGATGTGAGCTTACTTAATGAGACCCCTAGACTGCGGTCAGTGCCTTAAGGAGATAGCAGGTCCTTCCAGGGAAACTTCAAGAGGCCTCTAACAAGAAATAGAGAACTTTGAGAGTTCAGGAAGGCAGGGCTTTAAGTAGGAACATTCCCCTCAGGCAGACAGAATGAAGTTCAGTCCATCTGTAAATGTTGAACACCTGGTAAATGCCCAGCCTTGCTGTGTACTTTGGGGTACAAAACAAGTGTGCCAGCCCGTCTGCTAGGCCTTGCAGCCTGTTTGGAAAGGAGACACATGTGGAAATGTTGGCAAGAATGTAAAGCAACTGACATGAGGTGCCAGCAATAGAGAAAAGCTCTACAAGTTGAGAAGAAGAGGTCATCCCGCTGTTCAAGGAGGGGACGTGGTCAGCCACGCTTGTGTGAGAGACAGCGAGTTTCCTAAATAGCAGAAGAGAGCTTATGGAATCAGTAGGCAGTAAGCAGAAATAGCAGCGATTATTATAATCATAGTAACGTTCTCAGCCAACACCCAGGGAGTGCAACTCCATGCCGGGGCTCAAATTCTGTCCCGGACGACGAAGGGCCGCCTGCTTCTGGGGTGCAGCACCCTGTCCTCCCTGCTCTCCGTGAACCAAGGGCTGAACTATGAACTTTCCCTGATCTCAAAAGCACACTTAAATTTTTATGAATCCGTTTTCCTTACCAGGAACATTACTATGGCAGTTTTCCATGGCAACTTTTCAATATAAAAAATACGAAGAGGAGAATAAAATTACCCATAATCTAACCCCCTGAGATAATGAGGGAACGTTTTGTGCGTTTCCTTCCAGGTTTTCCACCGCGTTAAATCCCAGTGTTGGGACATGAGCAGCCCAGGGAGAACCTCCAACTGTCAGTGCAGCATGACCAGCCTTAAAAATACCGGGCTTTTGTTTTACGTCTATTTGTATTTATTTTGAGAGAGACAGAGTGAGCAGGGGAGGGGCAGAGAGAGGGGGAGACAGAATCCCAAGCAGGCTCTGCACTGTCAGCACAGAGACCAGTGTGGGGCTCGACCTCACGCACTGTGAGATCATGACCTGAGCTGAAGTCAAGTGTCGGCTGCTTAACAGACTGAGCCACCCAGGTGCCCCAAATATAATGATTTTTAAGTGAGATGAATTCAGCTCCCTTGTGTTGGAAGGAATCCACTTTACCGTTCAGAGAGCAGAGCAGACACACGGACCTATGAGGCACACTCCGGGAAGTCAGTCCTGTTCACAGGGTGGCGTAGCCCCAGCTAAACTGAGCTGCGTCTTTTCCCAAAGCCATGACTGCAGAGCCCCAAGATCTGGCCCTGTCCCTCCTAGAGTGAGGGCACAGTGGTCAGGGCTCTACAGTGACCTCCTGCAGTCCATGTGTCCACCATATGGCTCAGGGTGCCCCTCTGTGTGTCCTGTCCTCCCTGGCTTGTATGCATGGATGTTTTAGCCCACCCTTGCACACATCTAAAAGATGCTTTCCAGGTAGTCTGTCTGCTGTTCTTGTTGGTCAGTCTGCTTCAATCACAAGAGCACTGGGGATATTGAGGCTTAAGCTGGTAACCTTGGTCTTGTTGCTGAGTTAAAGACAGCTGCCTTGTTTCAGTAGCAGAACACAAAACAGAGAAGAATCTGGGTGGAATGAACAGTCCAGGGCTGGCAGTCGGGAAAAAAGGATTAGATTTTCATTATATTTTATGAGAAAATGCATACACGGGGACGCCTGAGTGGCTCAGTCGGTTAAACCTCCGACTTCAGCTCAGGTCATGATCTCACATTTTGTGAGTTCGAGCCCCGCGTCGGGCTCTGTGCTGACAGCTCGGAGCCTGGAGCCTGCTTGGGGTTCTGTGTCTCCCTCTCTCTGTCCCTCCCCCACTCCTATTCTGCCTCTCTTTCTCTCTCTCAAAAATATATAAAAAATTTTTTTTTAATTCTAAAAAAAAAAATACGTACATGTTTACAGCCTGGTGTTTTTTGCTTATCATTTATATACATACCCCTGTGTCATGAATAGGAGTAACTATCGTTTACTGAACATGTAGTATATTTTGACACCACTTAACAAATGATTTCTGTGAGGTATCCCCATTTTACAGAAGAGGAGATGGGGGTTAGCACTTGCGAATGCCACGGCTGGCGTATGCTTCCAGCCCTCAAAGGCTGCAGCCTGCACTCTTTGATCCTTGCCGGGTTTTGCATTTAGCTTCTATCTTTATTACAGAGGCTCTTTTTGTGGCGCTTCTGGTGACCTGTAGCACAAGGACTCAGTGTATCCTAGTGCGCTGGGATCTCTTCACAGGTCAGAGGCCGCTCCTTTGGCTGTGAGGTGGCCATTTTGTGCACTTCCTTCAGAGTACAGGGTGTGGTGATACGGGCACGGAGGCTTTCCTTGGAAAAGCCTCTCCAACTGCTTTACGATTAGGTGCCTTCATGGAATCATAAGTCTTGAAGCCACTGATTTTTCTTCCCGGCTTCTCTCCAGTTACTTTAATTGCAGCTGTCCCCCGAGCTGCTGGAAAGCATTTATGTTTACTTCTTTTTTAGGTCCTAATCTTCTAGGACAGAGACTCTCAGATTTTCCCGTACGGGAGACCCTCTGAAGCGCTTACTAAGACAGCTTGCTGGGCTCTAGTCCCCAGTCTCTGATTCGGCGGGTCCACAGTGGGGCCAGGGAAGTTGCATTTCTAGCACGTTCTCAGGAATGTCGCTGCTGCTGCAGGGGAGGTAACACTTGGAGAACCGCTTCTCCGGGGCTTCTGGTGGAAGCCACATTCCTACCTTCCCATGCCCCCCATCCACTGGAGAATCACCCTCAAGACCACCTTGCTCTTAACTGTCTTGTACAGAATTAGCCCGAGGCGTTAGGTGACGTGTGTCCTCTGGCTCCCGAAGTTAGGCAGCAGATCGCTTGGTCTCCGGGAGCTCACTTGTTTGGGGGAACTGGTGTTTCAGGTGGTGAGAGCAGCCGAGGAGGCGGCATCCACGCTGGCCAGCTCCATCCACCCAGAGCAATGTATCAAAGTCCTCTGCCCCATCATCCAGACGGCCGACTACCCCATCAACCTCGCCGCCATCAAGATGCAGACCAAAGTCGTCGAGAGGATCGCCAAGGAGTCCTTGCTGCAGCTCCTTGCCGACATCATCCCGGGCTTGCTACAGGTGGGCCCCCTGGGCAGCTGGCCAGTGCCTGTCGTGCGGGGCTGTGAGGCCGGGAGCCGATGCTGCCCAACCTGGGTGCCTGGGGCTGTGCCCTCCTCACTCACTTGAGGGGCGGGTGGGAAAGGGCAGGCGCCAACCTGTTTCAGAAGCCGCGCAGCTGTGTGGCTCGGACACCTCAGGCCCTCTCTCTCTTGTTTTCTAACGCACCCTCCCCTGAATGTGGCCGAAGAGCTTCCCGGCAGCCTAGAGCTGTGGCTCCCAAAGTGAACTTTCTGTTTACCGTAAATATATTTTGGTCCTTTCATGGTTGTCGTTGTTCATGCCTTCAACAAACCCTTATTGCACATCTGTGGGCCCCAGCCCTGGGCAGGGTGGGCCATGGGAGTGCAAAGTCAGATAATGGTTCTTGCTCTGCTATCCAGCACATATTCATGGAGAGCCTTCTAAGTGCAAGGCACTGAGTTAGACTCAGGAAGATGTTTTGCTGCGCCACGGCATAACCCCAGGGGTGTTTCAACCTGCGTGGGGCACAGTACAGCTGTGCCGGCAGCCGGAGATGGGGCACCACCTGCCGAGTTACTGTAGGTGCGAGTGGGGGTTTCCTGGATCAGAGGCCAAGAGGTGATTTCACAGAAGAGCTGGTTTAGAGTTGGGCCCTGGAGGGAGAGAGCGACTTCAGTGGGGAAGGTGGAGAGAAATCAGCTTCACATTTAAGAAATGCTGCTGCTCACCGAGCGCTCGGCTTGGGAATTTAAGTACAGACTGTTGAGACTGGATTATTCCAGGCAGAGGAAAGAGCAAGCCTGAAGCATCCTCAGGGCTGTTTGGAGAGCAGCAGGCTGTCTCATTTGCGTGGGGCAGGGGCCAGGCCGACAGGTAGACGGAGGCCCGGATGTAGAGCGCACAGGTGTCAGGCTCCGGGCCCGGATGTCCCCCACCCGCTTTGGGTGGTACAGAGGTTCTGCCCACAAGAGCGAGGGAGGCAGTCCTCGTTTCTTGAAAGTTCTCATTTCACACAAGGTTTGCTTTGCCATTGGGAGGATATGAAAGAACCGAGCTGTTTTCCCCCTTAATTTCCTTTCCCATCTCCCTCCCTCTCCCTCTCTCTCTCTCTCTCTCTCTCTCTCTCTCTCACGCTCTCTCCCACGTGTCTTGCGTGGTGCTGCTGTGGCAGCTCGCGTTGAGCAGCACATAGTGCAGGGGAGGCCGCTGCTACTTGCCAGCCTCCCTTCTCCACCTGCAGGAACCAGTTCACTCTCGACACTGTTGAGTTTTGACCTCCCTGGAGCAAAAGCTCCCTGGGTCCAGTGGCCGGTCTCGGGTGTGTGGTGGTTGTTAGCGCCAAGTCCAGGGTTGAACTGTGAGGGTATTTGCGGAAACCTTGACGAGACATTGACCGTGAAGCAGATCTTTGATCTCATTTCCTTTTCGTGTCCCCTCTGCCTCTGTAGGGTTATGACAACACCGAAAGCAGTGTGCGTAAGGCCAGCGTGTTTTGCTTAGTGGCGATTTATTCCGTAATCGGAGAAGAGCTGAAACCTCACCTCGCACAGCTCACGGGGAGCAAGGTACGTATAGTGTTACACGGGCCGACGGCATGCCTGGGCTCTGCCAGCCGCCGAAAATCTGCTTGTCTGCAGCTCTGGCCTCCACACGGGCTGGGTCCCTCGTGGGCATCGACGCTGAGGACCGCGGGCTCTCCCCCTGGGCCTTGCTGACGTGCAGGCGCTGTTGTGCGCGCTCTGTGTGTGTCAATCCCTTCATTCGTGACGATGTCCCTGTGGGATGAGGACACTCATCCACATTCAGCTGCGCAGGGACACACAGAGCTCTCACGCCAGAAGCCAGGCCACGCTGCCTCTCCTGTTCCTTTCAGGGTGTTTTAGAATGGGAGGCAGAAAATGGGACAAGAGGCCTGTTGGCTCATTGCAGCTGAGAGTGGCCAGAGTGCTTACTGGTTTAAAAATAACCTTCAGTCTGATGAGCCTGCCGGGGGACAGCAGGTGGAGCTCTGGCAGGAGAGGCAAGGGCGGGAGCGGCTGCTTGACCGCTGGGGCCTTGCAGGCCTCTGGCCGGCTGTGTGACAAGGCAACCCCAGGGGCTGCCGGGGGGGAGTAGTGCGGCAACATGGAGTTCAAAATGCCCTGGTGGTGGTCTGGGTAAAAAAGCGTGAAGTTAGAGGTGCCTGACATGCTCCTTATGAAAGGAAGAATCAGCAAGTGAGGCCGCGTTTCTTTCCACATAGAGCTGTTCCTTTGGCACGGCCAGCGGGGCATCCTAGCCAGAGGCTTGCCTCCCCAGAGTTCTGGCAAAGCCAGAAGGGCATTCCCCGCTGTGCTGGCGGGGGCTGTCCTCGGCGTTGTAGGGGGATAAGCAGAACCCCTGACGGCCCTCTAGATTCCGGTAGCGCCCACCCCTCAGTCATGAGAGTCACCGTCAAGGCTGCGTGCAGCCAGATGACCCCTGGGGGGCAAATCACCGCTGGCCGAGAACCCCTGAGAAGTCAGCGGCTGGGTTGAAGGGTGGTTTGGGGGCTACTTCGCCTGACTGCATTTTCCCCTTCTCCTTTCCTTTTCTCATCACTGACCCCTTCCCCAGCCACGATCTGGAAACTCCCAAGCCGAGAGTCACCAGCAGTGTGCTAGGCCCGGAAGCTGCCCCTCTCTCCGGCCTCTATCTGGCTTTCTGTCGGTGGTTCCTGGCAGCAGTGAAAACTAGAAAACTATATTCACCAAGGGGATTCAATTTTTAAGGCTCATCCCCAGATAACAGACCCCGGTTTTGTCTGGCAGTTGCCCTGTGCCATCACCTCATTTGCCCCTTCTAGTCAGGGACTGAGAAGACGCAGGTGTTCCCTCATCCCTGTTGTGCAGCTGACCTGCTGCCGTTCCTCTCAGCTGTGGCCTTGGCTCTGGAGCCCACGTCCTGATCGGTCCGCTCAGAGGGCGTAGGGAGGCTGGGCCTCAACCCTTCTTCCTCGGTAGCCCGCTTCGTCCCGCTGCCCCAGTCCTTGGACGCGATAGCTCTGGTGTGTTAGCAGGACCTTCGGAGACTCGCATACACCTCTCTACCAGCAGACATCAGTGGCTGATGGACGTGGTGCCAAGACGGCCTCAGTTTCCTAGACCGGAAATAGACGGACTCCGGCTGTGGCTTCCCGTTGCTCTGTGTGACCCGGCCGATCAGAACACTCTTCTGTTGCTTAACAAGTGATACCAGGCTCTGCGGAGAAAGGCCTGATGCAGGGTCGTGGAAGGAATGCATGGGGGGCATTTGAGAGTGTCCCGTTGCCATGGCAGCAACACCAGTTTTGGGGTCAAACAACCTGCCTTCTGGTCTCTGCCCTCCACTTCCTAGTCGTGTGACCCTGAACAGGCTTTCTTTTCTTTCTCTCAGTTTTTAAAAAATTGTGGCAAAATACCCATCACATAAAATTTGCTGTCTTAACCATTTCTGAGTGTACCTTTCACTGGTGTTAATACATTCACATTGTTGTGGGACCATCCCCACCATCCGCCTCCAGAACTTTGCTCCTCGTGGAAAACCGAAACCCCACCCCCTTTAAGTAGTAATTCCTCAGAACTCCCTCCTCCCAGCCCCTGGCCACCACCATTCTACTTCAAGTCTCTGGATTTGACTCCCCGGGGGCCTCGTAAAAGTGACACCATTTGTCTTTTTTGTGACTGGCTTATTTCACTTAGAATGATGTCCTTGAGGTTCGTCCATGTCGTAGGTTTGTCCGAATTTCTTTCCTTTTTAAGGCTGAGTGCTACTCCGTTGTGCGTACGTACTGCAGTTTGCTTGTCCGTGTTTTGGTGACGGGCGCTTCTTTCCATCGTTGGCTGTTGTGAACAATGCTGCCTGTGAAGCTGTGTGTACAAGTGCATCTTTGAGACCCCGCTTTCGGTTCTTTTGTGTCTACGGCAGGACTGGAATTGCTGAATTCCATAGCTTTTCCGCGGTGGCTGTACCCTTTGACGTTCCCGCTGACAGCACCCGAGGGTTCCAGTCTCCACCTGCTCACCGACACTTACTGTTTTCTCTCTCTTTGACGGTAGCGGTCCTCATGGCTGATACGAGGTGGTTCCTCAGTGTAGTTTTGTTATGTGGGGCATCTTTTCACGTTGGCCAGTTGTGTATCTTCTTTGGAGAAATGTGTGTTCAAGTCCTTTGTCTATTTTTGAATTAGGTTTTTATTTTTTTAGTTGTTGAGTTTTAGAAGTTCTCCATATATCTTGGATATTAACCCCCTGTCTTTTGCTGCATAATTTTTTTTAACTTTCATGGAGTCTCTAGGAATTTGTCCATTTCATCTGGGTTACCTAATCTGTTGGTGTACATTTGCTCATAGTGGGTTTTTTTTTTTTAAGTTTAGTTATTTACTTTGATTTTTTTTAATGTTTATTTTTGAGAGAGACAAAGAGAGAGAGAGAGACAATGCGAGCAGGGGAGGGGCAGAGAGAGAAGAGAGACAGAACACAGAATCCAAAGCAGGCTCCAGGCTCCTTCCTATCAGCATAGAGCCCAATGTGGGGCTTGATCCCATGAACCGTGAGACCGTGACCTGAGCCGAAATCAAGAGCGGGACGCTTAACTGACTGAGCCACCCAGGTACCCCTCATGGTGTTCTCTTATAATCTTTTTTATTTCTGTAGAATCAGTAGTAATGTCCAAACATTCATCAATGCTTTTAGTAATTTGAGTCTTCTTTTTTCCTTAGGTAACTGAGTTAAAGATTTGTCGATTTTATTTATCGTTTCAAAGCACCAACTTTTGGTTTCCTTGGTTTTCTCTATTGCTTTTCTATTTCATTTATCACTGTCCTAATCTTTATTATTTCTTTCCTTCTGGGTTTAATTTGTTCTCTTTCTAGTGCAAGGCATAAAGTGAGGTGGTTGATACGGGCTCTTCCTTTTTTATTCTAAGCTACACGTTTCCTTCTTTGCGCTACGTTTGCTGCATCCCGTAAGTTTAGGTATGTTGTTTGCATTCTCCTCTGTCTCCAGATACTCTCTAATTCTCCGTGTGATTTCTTCTTCGACCCATGGGCTCTTGACCAGCGTGTTGCTCAGTTTCCACAAATTCGTGAATTTTTCCGTTTTCTTCCTGATACCAATTTTTAACTTCATCCAGTCGTCGTCAGAGAAGACACTCTGTATAATATCTATTTTTGTGAATCTGTTGAGACTTCATATGTGGCCTTATTTTAGTCTTTTCTGGAGCATGGGCCACATCCACTTAGGAAGAACGTGTATTCTGTTGTTGGGTAGTGTTTTGCTGTGACTGTTAGATCGAGCTGGTTTATTGTGGTGTGTTAGTTTTTGATGTCCTCGTCTTCTCTCTGGGTCTTCGGTCTATTAAGAACAGGGTACTGACGTCTCCACGTGAACCCCAGTTCTGTCAACATTTCCTTCTTCTATTTTGCTGGCGTGTTGTTATACACAGACGTGTCTGTGCTTGCATCTCCTTGGTGTATTGACCTTTTATTAATACATAATGACTTTCTTGCTGTCTTATAAACTTTTTGATTTGAAGTCTGTTTTGCCTGGGGCGCCTGGGTGGCTCAGTCGGTTAAGCATCCGACTTCAGCTCAGGTCACGATCTCGCAGTGCGTGGGTTCAAGCCCCACATCGGGCTCTGTGCTGATGGCTCAGAGCCTGGAGCCTGCTTCAGGTTCTGTGTCTCCCTCTCCTCTCTCTCTGCCCCGCCCCCACTCGCATTCTTTCGCTCCTTCTCTCTCTCTCTCTCTCCATCTCTCTCAAAAATAAACACTAAAAAGAAACAAATTTAAACTTTGTTTTACTCAGTGTAATTGGTACAGCCACCCTTACACCCTTGGTTACTGTTTGCGTGGAGTCTCTCTTTTCAGCCTTTCACCTTCAACCTCTTTGTGTCTTAGTAGACCTAAAGTGAGTAGTCTCTTGTAGACAGCGTAGTGTTGGAGCGTGTTTTCTTTACCCATCCTGCCAGTCTCTGTCTTGTGACTAGAGAGGCCCGCCATTTCCATTTGAAGAGACTGCTTGCCGCTAAGGAGAGACCGCCGTCACAAGCTGGGGTGTGTTTTCAGTATACCGTAGAGCTTTTCCTGTCCCTCATTTTTCTGCGGTGTTTGCTTTTTGTACTGAAATGTTTTAGTTCCCTCCTCATTTCCTTTCGTGTATATTCTGTAGCTGTTTTCTTAGTAGTTGCTGGGGGGATTACATTGGACATGCTAAGGTTATAACACTCTATAATTTGAATTTATACCAGCTTATGGAGCAAGCTTCTGAACCCCAGCCATTTCATTTGTAAGACAAGAGAGCCTGTTCTGCCTCCCTCAGAGGATTTTTGTGAGGCTCAAATATGATCGTTAGTAAAAGCTTCTTGTAAACTGTGAAACCACGGCCATGTCATTAACTCTGTTACCATCATTTCCTTGTACTTGTGCTTACATTCTGGACCACACTGGTGGATACGTCAGTGGTTTTGATCGCAAATAAGCATAACGGTGTTTGCACCTCATTTTGAACCAGGCTTTCACAGAAATATAACTGCCTTGTCTTGTAGAACGTTTTTTCTTCTTTAAAAAAAATCTTTGCTTCGACAAGTATGTGTTAGGAATACTTGCTTTCCTCACTGTACCTCTAAGACGTGTGGGAAAAGCAAAACTTCGTCCTGCCCTGGAGTGGCATGAAATGTGTCCGAGGACAGGACTGACCCACAAGGAAGCCTGCCCAGCAGCCCAGGAGGGCCCATTGCGTGGAACAGTCCCTTGGGACTGAATGGGGGTGGGGCTTGGCAGCACTGGGCTGAGCTGCAGAGGGAGGGAGGCGGGAGCAGACTGCAGGAGGGGACCGCCAGAAGAAGTGAGGAGGGGTGTTTGGAGGACATGTTTTCTGATGAGCTACGGAGGGCACGTGGACGTGGTTTCGGTCTTCGTTTTGCAGGAGGGGAAGCTGAGGCTCAGAAAATGTTTTGCCTGTAGTCACACAACTAGTTGGTGGTGGAGTTGGTTCTGGAACCGTGTGTGTGGCGATCCCAGGGATGGATCTCCCTTTGTGGGAAGACACACAACGCAAGTGTTTATTTCAGCCTGTATATCTACCTTTGGGTGAGCGGTCAGGGAGACTTGGCCTCTCTCAGGAGCTCTGTGCTGTTGCTGTTCCAGCCCCCACTGGAAGGTAGTTGGAGGGCCCGCTTTCCCATGCACCACACGCTGGGCCTCTCTTCCTGGGTCCCCCTGGAGACCAGCCTCTCCTCCCCTGGACTCAGCCTCGTTGTGGCCTGCTTAGAGCAAGGAAAGCAGGTAAAGAGCCGTGGATAGAAAATATTTCCCAGTCCCCTTCATCTTGCAAGTCGTGTGTTACGTGGACGTTTACGGGCATTCTGCTTCCACAAACACTTGTTTCTTTTGGTTCTTAGTATGAGCAGGCAAATTATCAACATAACGCATTATGATTTCAACAAGTATTTAAGAACGAGCACTTAAGAACCTACAGTGTTACACGGTGTTCTGCGTATCTGGAGGGTCCAGGGGGGCTTACGTTAAAAGCATGGGAGATCTCAGAAATGAAAGCCGCTTTCGTCGTGAAGCGCTGTGCCCATCCGAGGTGATGTGGCTTCACGACACGCCGTTGGCCTCAGTGAGCTCTCATCTTACGGGAAGGAGCAAGCAAGTGCACTGCCAACTCCAGCACGAGGCAGGTGCCCGAGCCACAGGAGCTGAAAGGAATGGGTGTGTCCCGATGAGCAGGTGGGGGGAAGGCCGTGGAGGCGGCCTTCTGGATAGGTCTCCGATGCCGCAGCACTTTGGTGGGCCCAGAAGGGGGAGGAGAGAGGTGTCCGTGTGGAGGGCACAGCTGCAGCCGAGGGGTGAAGGTCAGAAGACCTGACCTGTACCTTGCCTAGCGGATCTTGTCCCTGTGGAGCTGGGCTCACACCCTTCTTTCCCCGCCAGACCACGTGGAGCCACTGGCCGCAGTCGCCCCTTCACACAGCTGCTTCCAGGGAGCCCTTGTGCCCCCTGCTTAGAGTGCTTAGAGTGACACTTTCATTCTTTCTTGAGAACCCACTGCCCCTCCCCCCGCAGACTCTGACCACTCCCGTGGCCGTGGCCGTGGCCGTGGCCCTCCCCGCTGGCAGGTGTGCGCCGAATGCGTGGTGGGCACTCAGTGTTTGTGTCCTGAATTTCTCAACTAAGGGACGTGCTCTCTTCTGATTGTCACCTGGGGTTTTTCATCTCCTGCTCCCTGATTGCCTTCCTCCTGCTAATCTGTCACATCTTCTCTTTGCAGATGAAGCTACTCAACTTATACATAAAGAGGGCCCAAACCACAAACAGCAACAGCAGCTCCTCCTCCGACGTGTCCACACACAGCTAATGGCAGCGCCAGAGTCTCTTTCTGTCGCCCTAGAAGCAATCGGTGGTGCCTCTCAGAGACCTTCCCCGCCCCCCGCCCCCCCATCGGCTGCCCAGTCAGTACACGGAGGCCCGCAGATATTTATTACAATCAGTATTTTGGTCCCTTCCAGCTTTTGTGTAGAATCTTACTGGTATTGAATGTAAAGGAAGCAAGGCCTGTTTTGCAGTCTTCGTACGAAACAAGCGGAATAAGAAAAGAGCCATACTTACCCATGTCTTGTACAGCCTGCTGAGATCATAAAACCATGTGTGTGGGGTGCAGTTTTCGCAAATCAGAGCTCTCTAGCCAATACATGGTAGAAAGGAGCATTTTCTTTTAGTTAATAACATTGAGGAGGGTATGTTAATTTGTGTTTCTATCTCATCTTCGCTTACTTCTTCTGGACACGGCCTGTGACACCAGGAAAGGGTCGTACGTCCTTCAGTTGTATTGTGAGACCTACTAAGAACGTGAGTCAAATCCCGGCAAGAAACAAACAGAGGCCTGAAGACCGTCTTTTAACAAACACGTGGGATTTTGCTTGTACACTTTCTGGACTGGAGGCCCAGGGCCCCCTCCTCAGGCCCCTTCCAGGACGGGCTCCCAGTGCCTCTGAACCCTCCACTCGTGCTATCCCCACCCAGAGCTTCTACTCGAAAGAATTGTTTCTTCCGTTTAAATCCAAACAGAAAAGTCCAGGTAAATGTATAGCATCCCTTAGGGGGAGTGCCTAAAGTGGCATTTCGTGAAGCCTGGAAGATACAAGAGAAGGCGTGTGTGTGTGTGTGTGTGTGTTTATTCACTACGCAGATGTTGGGGAAACACTATGTTAACAGGGCCTCCCCTGTGGCCCTGCTTCTTGGTTGGGCTTTTCTGATTCAGCACCGTCTCCTCTCCTGTCCCCCAGCCTCCACCTCAGCTGCTCAGTTCGAAGTGTTCTGGCCAGTCTGATAAATGATAACTCTGCCACCCCAGTTTTGACTTCTTGGTTTCATTTGGGATTAGGATCGAAGGAAAATCTAGAGAGACCAGGTGTCAGAATCCTTTTTTTTTAATTTTATGGACGGAAGTACTTCCTTGATCATCTGTTGAAATAGTTGTTTGAGGAAAAAGTAATGGCGAGTGGCACATTGCGGGAAAATAGGATTTGAAACCCAGTTGTAATGTTTCTTCACTGAGAAATTACCAGAGAAACTACCCTTCCTAAACATTTTTCTTAAGGGTTTCACTCTCCAATAAAAGAGACTATAAAGATTTAGAGTCTGGTTAAAATAAGTTTTGAGTAAAATTCTTCAAGTGAAATGGAAATTCTTGTTGCAGTCATGAAGCCTTCTGTCCTCTCTAAATTGAACTGGGTTTTCCCTGAGGAAAATGCCTGTTCTGGTGTTACTTTGTAATGAGGTGTTTGCTGTTCTGATGCAGAACCCCCCTTTGCAGCCAGAAGCACCCAGAAGCAGAGACTGGGCGGTGGTCCCGCTGACACCTACAGACCGCCCCCCAATCTCTGACCCTCCCGCCTTGTTTGGAAGTTGCAACACTGTAGCACACACAACTCATTTTCACTCAGAAGGTATTTTTAGATACTTTATTTGGAAGTAGGCACTGAAAACAAAGGTCCAGGAACAGTGAAGCCAGGGTGCCTTCACTGAGAGAGAGAGAGAGAGAGAGAGCGCGCGAGTGTGTGTGTGTGTGTGTGTGTGTGTGTGTGTGTGTGTGTAGGGGGTATCTTGCACTTGGAGGGAAGTACCCCGCTGCTGCTGTTGAAGGAACTTCAGGGGTGCATTTTAAGTGGTTGAATATTATTGACTTATTTTTGGCTCAAAACATAGCAGGACCAGGCCTTACTTTCATTGATAAATGACGTTTGTTAATATCTCACTAATGGGATTTCCTTTTTACACTCAACAAGTGAGTCAGGGCACCTTTTGATTACTCCTCTGTTGTAGAAATGTGCGTTCTGTGCGTTCTGCTAGGTTATTTATGAGTTCTTGTATGCCTCATGCGTTTGGAAAGACCTTGCCCCTTGAACTCTGTGACTCCCTGCCTCATGCCCCCCCCCCCCCCCCCCCCGCTGGGAAGAAGCTTGAACATTGCCGAATGTCCTCATTGTACTCACAAAGGGCTAGCCTCGAATGTCACTTCCCTGACCTTCAATCTCCCCACCTAGAGAGGGATACAATCACAGGTCTCTTGGCCTCAATCAGAACTGCTGCCCACGCCGGCACCGCCACCGGGGAGACTCGCATGCCGCCGCCACCACCTCACCGGGAGGGAGCCGCGCCCACCGCTGCCCCCCGAGCCCCGACAGCTGCCTCGCCTTGCCGCCGCCTCCCTGCAGGGCTCCTGTTTGGACGAAACACTCAAAACTGCGAAACCGTGTTTGCCTCCCCTGTTTACCCGACAGTCCGGGGGCCCCCGAAGAGCCCCCCCCCCCCCCCCCACCCCCGTGCCCTCCCTCTGCAGGCCTCGGTGCGCCCCGCAGGCTGCAGTGGGCGCGGGCACGCAGCTTTGTTCAAGTTCGAGTCCACTGTGTGTGCTTCCGCGCGGGCCGCAGGCAGCCCAGGACGGCCTCTCTGTGGCTCCTCACTGGCTTGTCCTACCCTGCGCAGGTAATGCAACCAATTTTGGTCTCATCAGTCTGATTTTTTTCCCCTGCCGCCCTTTATTTATCGAGCATAATACTACACGTGAAAGAACAGCAAATAAGAACTTTGTAGAATCCCACCAGGACTTTGCTAACAATGATATTTGGAAAATAGAAAAAAAAAAAAAAAAAACGCTCTGAAAACTAGCAGCCACCAAAATAGCTTTGTTGGCACTGTGTTCACACGCATGGTCCCTACACCCCCAGGTTGGGTTTTTGGGTTTCGTTTTCGTTTTCGGGGGGCTTTTCATGTTACATCCATATCTGTATTTATATCTTATTTGTTTCACTCTCAAGTGTATCATGGCAAATGTACAGATTTTTTTTGTTAATAATGTGCTAGGATTTGCTAAAAAAGAAAACAACAAAAAAAAAAACCCTTTTGAGTTTGCCCTAGAATAAATGAATCTTAATTCAGTTTCTTGATGAGAGCAGTCTCTTTCCTCTCCGGGCCCTGTAGATAGCTTGCACCGTGTCCCAAAGCCAGAATGTGGCCACACTTGTGGGGACTTGGAGAGGATTCCATCAGGGGAGCTTCCTCTAACACACAAGTCACACTCCAGGGGGCGTGTCCCCCGCCCTGGGGGCTGTTGTGAGCAGGCTGGACCTCGGGGAAGGACATGGAGAGGGTCCCCTGACAGCTAACAGGATCACAGGCTTAGGAGGAACAGGTCTAGGACACCAAGGGCACCAATCCACTTTTTTGGGTTAAAAAAAAAAAGGGTTTTAATGTTTGTTTTTGAGAGAGAGTGTGAGCAGGAGAGGGGCAGAACTGGAAGCAGGCTCCAGGCTCTGAGCTGTCAGCACAGAGCTGGAACCAATCCACTTTTTCGAAGCCTTCCTTTACTTTTACTAAAACAAGATTGAGTTTTCCATTGTGCCCATGATGCATCTCAGTTACCACCACCCCATGACTCAGAGCCCCTCTCCCTGTGGCCCACCACCTCCTACCCCTGTTTGACATGTGACAGCATGGTGATCGCAATCAAAAATACCTGGGCTCAAGTCCCAGCCACCCCATCCCCACCCCCCACAAGTCACTACTCTTCCTGCCCTGGTGGTTCCTACTTTTTTTTTTTTTTAATGTTTATTATTTTTGAGAGAGAGAGAGAGAGACAGCAAGCAGGGGAGGGGCAGAAAGAGGGAGACACAGAACCGACCCAGGCTCCAGGCTCCGAGCCGTCAGCACAGAGCCTGACGCAGGGCTTGAACTCACAGACCAGGAGATCCATGACCTGAGCTGAAGTTGGCCGTTTGACTGAGCCCCCTCAGGCGCCCCTGGTGGTTCCATTTGTAACGTGGAACAAGAACGACTTCACGGAGGGGCTGTGAGGGTTAATTGGGGTGATGTCAGTGAAGCTGCCGGTGGGTCGGTGGGTCGGTGGGTCGAGTAGGTGCTGCAGACACCCCTGCCCTGCCTCCCGCGGTCAGGAGGGAAGTAACCGCGGGCGGAGCCACCCCCACAGGCCTGCATGTTCCGTCCATCATCCCGTTAGCCAATGTGGAAAACCCCCGGGGGACAGACCGCCCGTCAGGCAAGGCAGGCAGCACGGCTTTACATATTTGGGTCTCTAACCCCTGGTGCCATTGCCCTGCCCTTCCCAGGGCTGCCAGTGAGTCCTCGCCATCTCGAAGAGGGTCACGGGCCACAGCTGTGGGGCGGGGGGCACAGAGGCCTGCTGCAGTCTGCAGCACTTGGCTCTGGGTCTGAATGATCATCTGTCCAGAAAGTACACGCTTCCACTCAGTCTTGCACTCAATCGTAGAAGATTCCAGGACCCCCTGAACCTGTCCGAGCTTCCCAAGGTGAAGCAGACGGCCGGGCGCCACCCCCAGAGCGGCAGGTTCTGTAGGACTGAAGGGGGGCCCGGGAGGGTGCGTGTCTAACAGGGTCCCCGGTGATGCCAGCGCTGCTTGGTCTGGGATCGCAGCTGGAGAACCACTGCAGAGCACTTGCCTTGAAACACGGCGGGTGGTTTGGTCCCCAGCTTTCCGACGGGCGACAGAAGCTCTTGCAGGAAACAGCATTGGCTGCAGCAGCATCGGCCAGATGGCTGCTGACATCACAGGTGATGGGTGGTGACTGTCTGACTTAGCCTCGCGACTGGGACTTCGGAAGGGAATGGGGTGCCGTCAGCAGAGGGAAGCCGGGAGCGTCTGGGGCAAACGGGACGTAGGGCCCCCCAGGCACAAAGCCCCCTGCTCAGGGGAACGCTCTTCCTGCAGAGCCTTCACCCAGGCCTCCCGACCCCTCGTTTTCCTCCGGTATTTATTAACTCACCCTGAAGTGGCTGCAGGCAAGAGCGGACAAAGGTCATGTGAATGGGCATCTAATCCCAGATTATGTATTTAAAAAACATGAAAACGCTTCCACACCAGTGCCCTCCTCAGACGGCGGGCCCGCTGCCAGTGCCGAGGCCCCAGAGGTTGTGCGCTCCGGAGGCACAGCGTCCCCGGGCACATTCCTGGAGGCTCTGGGGTGCCCCCACCTCCCCGGTGCCCTGCCCGCAGCCCCCCACCCGGGCCCAGGCACTACCACCGCCTCCTGCAGCCGTGGTTCTGGTTCTGTGCCTCCCTGGCCGTCTCCACCTTCGACGGCTTGGGGGGTGACATGGGCGTCCCCAACGCCAGCACCCGTCAGCGCCTCTCCTCTGGCCTCCTGCTCCCCCGCGTGCGGGCCTGCAGTTTCCTCACCCCGAGCCTTTGGTGCCATGCTTGGGGCACGGCTCACCGGGCCTGGTGAGGCAGGGAAGGGTACCCCCCCCCCCCGGCTGGCAGGAGGTCTGGGAGTCTGGATCTTGAACCCAACTGGAGAGTTTCAGGGTCTATGGCCTCCCCCAGATGACTCCGGCTCAGGATGACCTCAGTTTCTTTCTCTGCAAAAGCCTGGGAGTGGAGTGAGGGCTTGGTGGGGGTCAGGGGGAGGAGGGAGGGGGGCAGCTGCACCTCCCGTCGCCAGGCTCCTTGGGCACCCTCTCCACAGGGCACTCGGCCCCCCTCACCTCTGCACGGCCACCGTGTCCGGTGGCCGCACTTCATCTCCTCCGAGCTCCTGACTCACACGCCCAAGTGCCTTCAAGGTTCCTGTGCATGGACACCTCGGGGGGTGTTCAAGCGGAGCGTGTCCACAGTGGTGCCTCCCAGCTGGTCTCCCAGTCCCACCACCCTCCTTTTCGGTATGTGCTAAGGCCCGGCCCTTCCCCCTTCCTGCCCGCCCCACACCTGCGGCTCCCAGGTACACCGAGCCCCTCCACAGTGGACCCTGGAGGCTCCCCTCACTCTCCCCTCCCGACCACAGCCCCTCTGTCCCCTGCGCAGCCACCGAGGAGCTGCCCCATCCTCTGCTGCCCACCCCCACCCCCCGCCGCCTTCTCCTTCCTAAAGGGACACGGCCCCCTTTTCAAAGAATGCTCATCTGACCTGTCATTGCTGTGCTTCTGACCTTGCAGTGGCTCCATGCACACACACCTGCACACACGCACACGCACCTGTGCACACGGGTCCCTTGGCTTTTACAGGTGCTTTATGTCTCAGCTTAAATGCGAGGTCATTACTTTTTTGGAGAAGAATCTAAATTAGTCCCTTTGGGGCTCCTGGGTGGCTCCGTCGATTAAGCGTCCAACTCTTGATTTCAGCTCAGGTCGTGATCTCACCGTGCGAGTTTGAACCCCATGTTGACCTCAGTGCTGACAGCGCAGAGCCTGCTTGGGATTCTCTCTCTCTCTCTCTCTCTCTCTCCCTTTCTCTTTGCCCCTCCCCTGCTTGCTCTCTATCTCTCAAAATAAATAAAAATAAACTTGAAAAAAATTATAATAAATTCGTTCCCTTACTGTTCTTTCCTAACATGTTATACCCATTTGTGTGATTATTTGTCTGTTTCACCCATACTTGTGGGACGGAACTGGGCCTGTGTCATTTACGTCTGTATCCCAAACACGGCCCGTGTGCTGGTTCGCGGTAGGTGCTGAATGAGTGAATGAGTGAATGAATGTTTGCGGTTCCTCGAGTGATCTCAAGGGCATGCCCTGTGACCTAGACCTTTTTCTATTTCTTCAGGAGCCCTGAAGAAGGGCACAAGAAGGCGACCACTGCTGCTACCCTGCCTGGGTTCAAGTCGCAGCTCTGTGTGACCTTGGGCAAGTTTATAAGGTCTTCCTGCCTCCGTTTCTTCCTCTGAATGGGCAGGGTGCCAATAGTGCCTCTCTCATAGGATATCTGTGCGTCACTTAGATAAAAAGTGCCCCTGGCCCCCGCCTGGCCTGTTGTGTTAGCCGCTACTTTTTATCAGTGGTCCAACCAATCGAGTGCAGAAGTGAGCCTGGGCCTTCTAGTCGGACCTGGCTTCCGACGCTTCCATTTTTCATCTGCGTAAACTCAGGTGAGTCTTTCGGCTTCTACCAGCCCTAAAATCATGGAGCAGGATGACCACTGTGGAAAAGTTCGACGTTCTCTGGTAACGCTGCAGATTCAGGTACCCGACGACCCATCCGTTCCACTCGTGGGCCGGGGCCCTAGACGAACCAGGCATGAGCGCTTTGGAAGACAGCCTCAAGCACTGGAGGCGGCATGGTTCCTAAGAGCAACACAAGACCCAGCGCGAAGCTGAGCCCTAACAGGAGGGAGGGCGGAGGCTTTGTGGACTAGTCACGTAATGGGGTCCCACACAGCAGGGCAATGAACAGAAATCTTAGGAACACCATTTGGAGGGAAAAGAAAGCCCCAGAAGAATGTGGAGCACATCTGACCTTTTTTTTTTTTAAGTTTTTAAAGGTGGAAATAACCGAAACTAAATAACCATGTGTCTTTTAGAGGCACGTAGGTTGTGGTAAAACTTGACGAAGTAAGCAGATAGGAAACAAATTGAGGAGAGGGGTTGGTTGGTTCGGGGAAGCAGGTTTCAACGATCCAGAACCGCAACAATTCAACCCGGCTCAGTAAAACGGTATTTAGTAAGCGTTGAGTGAAAATGAACTTTTTTGACCTCGATAGTGATTGGGGATCAGAGTGGGGGTTTCTAGATGGCAGGGAATTGGTTAAAAGGGATTATTTCCTATAATTTTAGGAAATGGGCTCAAATTTCTTTAATGGTTTCTCAGAGACATCTATAAGAATAAGACGTTTTTGTACTTACGTTCATGGAATGAGCTAGATCTCGTTTTGTTTATGTGGCTTACGTGGTTTCGTCTGCTCGTCTCCATTGTGTATTTTGCTTTAACACGGGAGAATAAGGAGAAGCAGGGGGCCAAGTTCAATGACATCCATGATGGTCTGGCTCATAATTTGGGTGGTGAGTTCACAGGTGTTCATTTTATTTTTATAGCTCATTACTAACATTCATGTTACGTATACCTTTGTATTATGAAACATTTCATAACTTAACAAAAAAAGTGCGAGAATCCTAAACTATAAGGTGATTTAAATGTCTCCTATTGGTTTTGATCACGATAGACCTAGAACTCGTGGGGTTTTACTTCTTGCCGAGAACTTGCCGACCCCTGAGAATACATCTGTGGGCCACCATTCAAGGAATGCCACACTACATGAGACCGTCCCATGTCCTAACAGGCCTGTGTCTGGGGAGACATCCGAGTGTAGAACAACATCAACCTTTATAGGACACCTTTTCTGCACACGACAATGGGGGGCGGAGGAGGGATAGAACATCTCCTTCCCAGCACCAGTTTCCCATAGCCCCTTGGACCCCTAAATGTGAGAGCGACTTCGTGTCTTGTGATTATTTTTCCTGCTCAGCTCACTGCTCTCTCACCTGGTTTTGCTTCCTAATAAAGGCCAAAAGGAGTAATGGTTCTGCTGATGTCCACACTGCTATCGATTACAGAGGATCCTGCTTTCTCAGCCAAGTCAGGTGGCTTATACCCTGTGTGAGACATTCTCCAAAGGATGGGAAAGAGAGCCCGGGGAAAGACACACCCGGGGGCGGTGGGGGTGGGGTGGCGGGGGGGGGGGGGGGGGGGGGGGGGGGTGGTCGGGAAGATGGTTGCTCTTGAAAGCGTCAGGTTGCAACGCAGAGATGCTGAGTCCGAGGAGGACTGGCTTGCTTAACGCCTCTCCCAAGCTTTCTAGCATGCCTTCCTCTACTGCTGAGCAAACTCCATCTGTACTGGGTTCTGGGGGTGGCTCGGTTCTGTCAAGGAGAGGCGCCTCACATGATGGTAAGCAAATCGCGTTGAGGATGGACACGGCGGTGGTGACGTTCGGTTCTTGGCAGACAGCCCAGGAGCAGGTTCCGGCTGGTCTGCGGGGCCCTAGCCAGCAAGCGGTAGGTGGGCCACGAGGGTTTGTCCCCTTAGGACAAGGAACTTTCTCTGTCTGCCGTCGTTCCTGGCTGGGTGGCCCCCCAGCGGACCCTCTGGCTCTTGCAAAGAGAGCGTCCACTGCCAAACGCTCTGCAAGAAACCCCTTCCTGCTGAAAGTACCTGCGGGGGACTCCATCATTTGTAATGGGTAACCCTGAGCCCCGAAAAGACAGACAACCCACAACATCCACCGGAAGATAAAACAGCTAAATAAGTCACGGGTTGGCCTTTTGATCGAAGACTATCCAGGATGCAAGAGGGGATGTTCAGGGGTGCCTGGTGGCTCACTCGGTTGAGTGCCCGGCTCTTGGTTTTGGCTCAGGTCGTGATCCCAGGGTCATGTGATGGAGCCTTGCATCGGGCTCCACGCTGAGCAGGGACCCTGCTTGAGATTCTCTCCCTCCCTCCCCCCCCGCCCCGACCCCATCTCTCTCTCTCTCTCTCCACCCCCCCCCCACGCCCCGCCCTTCTCCTCCACTTGCTCTTTCTTTCAAAAAAAGAAAAAGCGTACGTTCAAAAATTCTTAAACACATGAGGGGATGCTCACAAATAATGTACAGTGGAAAATAAAAAGATAAGGAGGATTGCCTCTTTTTATCATGTTTATTTATTTTGAGAGTTAGAGAGTGTATGTGAGCGGGGGGGCGGGGGGGGGGCAGAGAGAAGGAGAGAGAGAAAGAACGCCAAGCAGGCTCCGTGCTGCCAGTGCAGAGCCTGATGCGAGGCTCCAACCCACGAACCATCAGATCGTGACCTGAGCCAAAATCAGGAGTCGGATGCTTAACCGACTGAACCACCCAGGTGCCCCTGAGGATTTCCTCTTCTGATAACGGTGTAGCAGATAATTTGGGGTAAAACTCTCTACAGAAAGTAACTAAAAAAGTTGGACAATATATTTTGCAAATTGATTGATGCATAAGGGAGTTAAAGTAATGAAAAATTCCTGGGAATTACTAGGAATTAGCAACGAGAAGATGGAAATCTGGAGAGATGAGCGTAGCATTTAGGGCAACTTGTGTCCTGGGCGTGTTTGCTGATCCAGAAGAGAAAGCTAAGGCAACCAAGATATTGGAGGAAGGCTTTTGACAGCCTGATTCCCTTTAGTAGAAGTAATATGATCCAAATCGCTAATGCCCCAGCTCCCGGCCGAAGCAAACAAAATCTCCTCTAGAGGAAGACAACATCATGTGGGCCATAAACACGTTCATCTAGTGTTTCAAGAACACTGTCCAGCACACAATAAATTATAACCTGCCACACGAGGGGGCAACACAACAGGAACTGAGACCAACAGAATAAAACTGACAATGGGTAATGATATCTGCAAGCACTCCAGCAAGAGGGGTTATCAAACACAGATTTTAACTGTAACATGTTCAAAGAGCGAAAAGATAAACTGAGAATTTCCACAGAGGACTGGAAACTTTTAAGAATCCACCACATTTTTTGAAAGGGTATCATAGAATTAAAAAAAAGAGCTTCTAGAACTGAAAAATACAACTCACAGCAATTAAGAACTCAGGAAACTGGGGCACCTGGGTGGCTCAGTCAGTTAAGCGTCCGACTCTTGATTTTGGCTCAGGTCATGATCTCACGGTTCGTGAGTTTGAGCCCCATGTCAGGCTCTGCGCTGACAGCATGCAGCCTGCTGGGTACACACCCTCTCTGCCCCTCCCTTCTTGCATGTTCTCTCTCTCTTTCTCCCTCTCTCTGAAAATATATAAACACTAAAAAAAAAAACACAACAAAAAACTCAGGGTAAATTTAACAACAGATTAGACATAGCTAGCAAGATGATCAGAGAACTGGAAGGCAGGCCAGAAGACAGTATTAAGAATGAGGCACAGAGGGGCACCTGGGTAGCCCAGTCGGTTGAGCGACTGACTTCGGCTCAGGTCATGATCTCAAAGTTCGTGAGTTCGAGCCCCATGTCGGGCTCTGTGCGGACAGCTCAGAGCCTGGAGCCTGCTTCAGATTCTGTGTCTCCCTCTCTCTGCCCCTCCCCTGCTCTCACTCTGTCTCTCTGTCTCTCAAAGACAAATACACATTAAAAAAAAAAAAAAAGAATGAAGCACAGAGAATCAAAAGCATGGCAAATACAAAAGCAATGGTAAGGAGCATAGAAGCCATAAAAAGATGTAAAATGCATGCGATGTGAATCCCAAAGGGGAGGAGACCAGAGAAGAGAAGCAATGTGTCAGAAGATAATGTCCAAGGATTTTTCAAAATGACTAAACATATCGAACTACAAATGAAAAATTCCAGTGAACTCCAGTAAGCAGGGCTGAAATGAAGACGGAATTTGCATGGCCCTGAACTTGACTGCATCCTTAAATTTTGTGCTCTAAGCAACTCATTACCCTGCTCTAGTCCTGTTCCTGCTGATAAGGGTAAATAAAATACTCACAGGCGGGCACATCATGTAAAACTTCACAAAAACAAGACAAAGAGGATATCTTGAAAGCAGCTAGGGGAAAAAAACAAAAACAAACAAACAAAGAAACACTTTCGAAGAGACAATGATGAGACTGTCAGCTGACTTCCCGGCAGAAACAATAGAAAATAGAAGATAATGGGATTCTATACCCAAGGAAAACATCTTATCAGACAGAAGGTGAAATAAATAAAATTTCAGGCAAACAAAAACAATACAATTCTTCATAAGCAGACCCGAATTTAAAAAGTATTAAATGGGGCCACTGGCCACAGCATGCAACCTCCAGTCTCGGGGTTGTGAGTTCAAGCCCCACGTCGGGTGTGGAGCCTACTTAAAAGAGTGAAAACTTAATGAAAAAATTTAAAAGCCATAAATAAATAAAAATAAAAAGCATTAGGTGGGCTACTCCAGGCAGAAAGAAATGATCCCAGATACCAGGTGATTGTTACAGAAAGGAACGAGGATCAATTGAAATGGTAATTATGAAGGCAAATCTAAATAATTCTGCCTATGTAGAAAAACAGTAGTACTGTCCTGTGGAGTGTAAAATGTATGTAGAATTTAAATTTGTAACAATGATACGTAAGTAAAAAGGGGGCCAACTGAGGTTCAAGTGTTCTGAGGAAAAGAAGTACTAACATTAGGATTTTAAAAGCCAACGTTGCATTTTGAAACTCTAGAGAAAACCAAAAATAAAATTAAAGCAAGGTGAGGGTGTGACTTCCAAACTCATGAAAAGGGGGAAACTGTATAACAAAAAATAATGAACCCAAAAGAAGGCCAAGAGGATAGAAAAGGAAATATTGCTAATGAAACAAATAGAATGCACATAGTGACATGTTAGATTTAAGCCAACGTCTTACCAATTACACTACATACAAATGGACAGAAGATATCAAGCAAATGGGGGGAAAATTACACTGGATGAAAAAAAAACACACACAGCTATATACTGTTTCCAAGAGGCACATCTCAACATCAGGATATAGGTACGGTGAGAATCGGTTGGGAAAGATATACTTATGCAAGTACTATGTTTAAAGATACACTTCCAAGAAACCCAATGGACAAGGAAGAAATTACAATAGGAATTAGAAAATATTTTTCACTGGATGAGAATGAAAATATCACATATCAAATTGTGTGGAATGCAGCTAAAGCCAAGCTCAGAGGAAAATTCTAGCTTTGGATGCATACGTTAGATAAAATAAGAACTGAACACTTACAATTTAACCATTTATCTCTAGATGTTTGAAAAACAATAGCAAGGTAAACACAAAGTAGAAGGGAAATAATATAATGCAGAAAATAATTAAATAAAAAACATGTGATAGAGAAGATCGATAAAGCAAAAAGCTAATTACTTGCAAAGACTAATATCATTTTTTAAAATTCTTTTTTAATGTTTATTATATATATTTTTTTTTTATTTTTTTTTAACGTTTATTTATTTTTGAGACAGAGAGAGACAGAGCATGAATGGGGGGAGGGTCAGAGAGAGAGGGAGACACAGAATCGGAAGCAGGCTCCAGGCTCCGAGCTGTCAGCACAGAGCCCGATGCGGGACTTGAACTCACGAACTGCAAGATCATGACCTGAGCTGAAGTCTGTCGCTTAACCGACTGAGCGACCCAGGCACCCAGAAAGACTAATACCATTAACATCATCCCCAAATCAATATATACTTGGCAAGATTAACTGAGATTTAAAAAGGGTACAAATTAACACTATCAGGAATGAAAAGAAAAACATCTTCAGAAATCCTATAGATGTTAAAAAGATTATCTACCCCTGAAGCCAAGACTACACTGTATGTTAACTAACTTGAATTTAAATGAAAAACAAAAGAATTAGGAGCAATTGGAAGACACATGCAAAAGAAAAGAATAAATTTAGATCCCTACCTCATGCCATATACAAAAATTAATTAAAAATTAATTAACAATGGGGCATCTGGGTGGCTCAGTCAGTCAAGTGTCTGAATCTTGACTTCATCTCCGGTCATGATCTCACAGCTTCCTGCGTTTGAGCCCCATGTTGGGCTCTGCACTGGCAGCCTGCAGCCTGCTTGGGATTCTCTCTCTCCTCTCTCTCTCTGCCCCTCCTCCCACTCGCACTCTCTCTCAAAATAAATAAACATTAAAAAAATAAAAACATAAGTTAAAGTTCTAATGTAAGCAAAATTTATAAAACTCTTAGAAGAAAACACCTGTGAGATCTTCACTCTGTTGTATTAGGCAATATGACACCAAAAGCACAAGCAACAAAAGAAAAAATAGACAAATTGGACTTGCCCAAAATGAAAAACTCGAAAAAAAAAATTTTTTTTTTTTCGAGAGAAAGAAAGCGAGCAAACTTGAGCAGCACAAGGGCAGAGGGAGAGGGAGAGAGAATCTTAAGCAGCCTCCACACCCAGCATGGAGCGGACGTGGGCTTGATCTCACAACCATGAGATCGTGACCTGAGCTGAAATCGAGAGTCCCACGCTTGTCTAAGTGAGGCACACAGGCGCCCTGAAAATTTTTTTATGTTTCAAAAAACATCATCAAGAAAGTGCAAAAAAGAAAGAAAGATTAAAAAAAGCACCCATAGAATGAAAAAAGAGTATCTGCAAATCATGTGTCTGATAAGGAGCTTCTATCCAGAATATATAAAGAGATCTTAGGGGCGCCTGGGTGGCTCAGTCCGTTGAGCGTCCAACTTCAGCTCAGGTCATGATCTCTCAGTCCATGAGTTCGAGTCCTGTGTCGGGCTCTGTGCTGACAGCTCAGAGCCTGGAGCCTGCTTTGAATTCTGTGTCTCCCTCTCTCTCTGCCCCTCCCCTAGTTGTGCTCTCGCTCTCTCGCTGTCTCTCAAAAATAAATGAACATTAAAAAAAAGAAAAAGGAAACTCTAAGACCAGAGGGCTGCGGTTGTGCATTTTACCAAACACGTAAGGAAGAAAAAAATGCCAGCCCCGCACGAACTCTGCTGGAAAATAGAATGAGACCTGATCAGGTCAGCCTAACCTGGATACCAAACCCGATAAGACATTATGAGAAAGGAAAATTACAGGCCGATCTCACTCATTAACATAGACGCAAAAGTCCTAAGCAAAGTATTAGCAAACTGAAGCTTGCAACATACAATGTCTAGTAGTGTTCACTCCAAGGTTGGCTTAACATGAGAAAATCAATTAATGAAATTCATTACATGAATAGAGTATGAGGAAAACTCATGATCACTTTAATAGATAAAAAAACAGCATTTGATAAAACGCAACATCCATTCATGATGTTACACATACTTTTAGAAAACTCAGAATAGAAGGAAACTTTCTTAATCTGATCAAGGTTGCCTTAAAAACTTAGGGCAAATATCATACTTAATGACGAGATGTTGACAGCTTTCCCTTTGCGATCTGGTACAAAGCAAGGGTGCACGTGATTGCTACCTCCAGTGAATGTCACATTACAGCCCTGAAAAGACCTACATGTAGAAAGTCAAGGCAAAAAGAGATTAAAGTCATAAAGATTGGAAAGGAAGATATAAAACTGTCACAATTTGAGGATGAAATGACTATGTAGACAGGAAATCCAAACAATTTACAGATAAATTGTTTGAATTAATAATAAGTTCAGCAAAACTGCTGGACAAAATTCAGTAGAAAAAAACCCAACATCTCTATGTCAACAACAAACAGAAAATGAAAAATTTAAATAGATACTGCTTACAACAGAATAAAAATTGTTAGTACCTAGACACAAACCTAAAAAAAAATGGACAAGACTTCTTTAAAAACGATATGAATATTCTTGGGAAAAATGAATATTTAACTAAATGGAGAGAGATGTTCATTGGAAGATACAGCATTATAAAGTTGTGAATTCTCCCCCAAATGATCTATATATTTAACAAAATTCTAATAAAATTTCCAAGTATTTTTATATATCTTGAAAAGGCTGATTTCAAACTGTATCTGGAAATGCAAAAGGACAAAAATAGCCAAGAGGCTTAAGAAGAGAAGAAGGTAGGGGCACCTGGGTGGCTTAGTCAGTTAAATGTCCAACTTGGGCTCAGGTCATGACCTCATGGTTCGTGGGTGCCAGCCCCATGGGCTCTGTGCTGGGCTCTGCTTTGGATTCTGTGTCTCTCTTTCTCTGTCCCTCCCTTACTCATGCTCTGTCTCTCTCTCAAAAATAAATACACATTAAAAATAATATTAAGAAAAGGAAAAGAAAAAGGTAGGAGAATTTGTTCTTTCAGAAATCAAGAATTTTTAAGAAAGCTCACAATAATTAAGATCGTGTGGTATTCTGCATAATAGACAAACAGGAAGAGGACAAATACAGAGACCAGAAAGAGACCCAGGCATAGTCGGACATTTAATTTATGGCAAAGGTGTACTGCAAAGCAGTGGGAAAAGGCGAGTATTCTCAATAGATGGACTGGACCCACCAGATATACATGTGGAGAAAGAGAAACTTGACCCCCACCTCACACCATGCACATAAATGAATTCTAGGGGGATTTAGACCTACACATGAAAGGCAAAACAAAATATCTTTGAGAAGATCATTGAGAATTTCTTCATGACCTCGGGGTAGAGGAGATTTCTTAAATAAGACACAAAGAGAAATTGTCATAAGGAAACGGATTGAAACACTGATTCAAAAACATCAATTCCTACTTATCAAAAGAATCATTAAAACCGTGAAAAAGTGGGGCTCCGGGCCGGCTCGGTCAGTAGAGCATGCAACTCTTGATCTTGGGGTTGTTGGTTCTATACCTGCACTGGGTGTAGAGATTACTTAAAGATAAAAATCTTAAAACACACATACACACACACACACACACACACACACACACACAGTGAAAAAGTAAGTTAGTGGGAAAGTTTAACCACGAAAGGGCTCGATATCAAAACATATAGAATAAAACTCTCGTAAACCAAACAGAAAGACACTAGAAGACAAGTAGGTCATAGGCTACCAGTTTACAAAACTAAATATCCAAATGAGAGCCAAGAAAAGGTGCTCACCCTCATTAGTGACCAGTCAAATGCAAATTAAAACCGCAGGGAGATATTTCAACGTATACTCATAGGAGTTTCTGCGCCATGAGCACAGCACAGTTTCATTGAGGGAATTCAGCCCTGAGTTAATTGCCAAGAAAGATCAGAAGGGACAAAAGCAGAAATCCTGCCTTCAAAGAGTCTACAGTTTTACTGAGGAGAGAAAAGGGCATTTAGTGAAATAATTGCCAGGTTCCCACCAAAAGAAAATGAAGGTCTAGTTCCTAAAGGAAAACCCCCCTTTTGGAAGGAGTTGACCTCACTGTAGGATCCAGACATATCCCATTGTCTGGATTGCGTCAGCACAATCCAGACACAACATGTGTGTGTCAACACATATGACACATAAACACACACGAGAGTTCCATTTTAAAAACGAAGCTATCAAAATGGTAGCCGATGGGAAGGGGTGTGAGGGAGTGTGCAAGGGGGCACTCTTACACCCTGCTTGTGGCAGTGTAAACCGGTACAGCCTTTCTAAGGGACAATTCAGCTCGACGAAGGAGAAATCTTGAAGTGCAAACCACGTGGCTTAAGTGAAATCTTGCCATTTGCGACAAGGTGGATGGAGCTAGAGTGCATTACGCTAAGTGAAATAAGTCAGGCAGAGAAAGACAAATACCCTATGACTTCACTCATATGTGGAACTTAAGAAACAAAACAGATGTACATGTGGGAACGGGGCGGGGGGAGAGAGAGAGGGAAACAAACCATAAGAGACCCTTTGCAATAAGGCACCAACTGAGGGTTGATGGAGAGAGGTGGGTGGGGGTGGGGTTAACGGGTGATGGGTATCAGGAGGGCACTTGTTGTGATGAGCACTGGGCGTTACATGTAAGTGATGAATCCCTAAATGCCACTCCAGAATACAGCATTACACTATACGTTAACTAGCTGGAATTCAAATAAAAATTTGAAAAAAAACAAACACAAAAGAAATCTATTTTACAGGACAATCCCCTAACAAAATCATGGGACAAGGGTCCACAGATACATATACAAGAATGTGATTTAACATGCGGCTGGGATCTAAATGATGATACGCCCATACTCTGTGTGGTTACTGGAGGTCTAGACAAATATTGTGGCTCTAGACAAATATTTAGTGATATGAGAAAATGCTTATGACATATCAAATGACAAAAGCCATTTGTAAAAGAGTATAATTATATGAGCCCAGGTTTATTTTGTATGTTTTCATATAGGAAATAAACACACCATGCTTACCGTAATAGCTTTCGACGGCTGCGTAACCAATTCCCATGAGCAAGCAGCTCCACACAGCACACGTGCATTATTTCGGTCTCCACGATCGAGAGTCCAGTCTTGGGTCATGAGTCCTTAGCTCAGGGTCTAGTAGAGCTGAAATCAACATGTTAGCTGGGCCACATTCCTTTGTGGAGCTCAGGTCTTCTTCTGAGCTCACACAGATGTTGGCAGAGTTCAATTCCTCGTGGTTGCAGGACTAACACCCCTGCTCTCAGCCCTCAGGGCTGCCCTCTCCCGTCGCCTGTCCAGCCCCGTAGCCCTCTCCACAACACGGCAGTTTGCTTCCCCGAGGCCAACCAGACAGCACCTGTTGCGGCTTCAAATCTCTCTCATTTCCTCTGTCTCCCGTGGCTACAGCCAGATTTAAAGGGCTCACGTGATTAGGTCACGTTCACTTACACTCAAGTGGAAATCTGGGGGCCATGTTCAATTCTGCTTACCCCACTTACCCTGAGCAGTAGGATTAAGGGCTGACATTTATTAATTTATTTTGTATTTTATTAACTAATTTCCATTTTACAAAATATTCATTTTACTGTAAACCTACAGCTGCTCTAAAAAAAAAAAATCTTCCTTCGAAAATGAAACGGCTTGGGGTGCCCAGGTGGCTCAGTCAGTTAAGCGTCTGACTTCGGCTCAGGTCACAATCTCATGGTTCACGAGTTTGAGCTCTGCATCGGGCTCTGTGCTGACAGCTCGGAGCCTGGAGCCTGCTTCGGATTCTGTGTCTCCCTCTCTCTCTGCCCCTCCCCTGCTCACGCTCTGTCTCTCTCTCTCTCTCTCTCTCTCTCTCTCTCTGAAAAATAAATAAACATTAAAAAATTACCAAAAAAGTGAAATGGCTTTACATTTGCACATGTTGCAGGTGACGGAAGCAAAAAATAACAGCTTATAGAAGGTGGAGTTGATGCCCTTCTTGTGCAGAAGTCCTGCCACCCCCCCCTCCCCCCGCTACCTGCCGGAGGGCTGGCTGTGGCTGCACAGTCATCTGAAATGAGGCTGCTTCCAACATCCCACTGCACAGCCCATAGCGTCTGGACCGCCTGTCTTCATCCAGGATGGAGTGCCTGCCAACACGTGTCCAAGCGGAGCATGGAGGAAACAGGGAAGGACAGATGCCCCAGCATTTAAGGGCATGCCTCAGTAACAACACACGTCACTTCCCCGCACATCCTATTGGCCACAACTCGGGCACGTGGATTCACCCCGCCACAAGAAAAATGTATGCTGCCTTCTGGAGATCCATGTGTGCAGCGAGAGGTTGGAGATATTAGGGGACAGGGAGCAGTCGGTTACTGCACCTGTGGCCACTTTCCTTTTTCTGGGCTACCATCAGTTAAAAGAAAAAAGAACTTCCTAGGCTCCTGTATCTCAGATCTGATGTACTCCTGGCCCTGTGTCTAAGTTATTCTTTAAAAAAAAATTTTTTTTAACATTTATTCATTTTTGAGAGACAGCGAGAGACAGAGCATGAGCGGGGAAGGGGCAGAGAGAGGAGACACAGAATCTGAAACAGGCTCCAGGCTCCGAGCTGTCAGCACAGAGCCCAACGTGGGGCTCGAACTCACAGACCGAGAGATCAGGACCTGAGCCAAAGTCGGACGCTCAACCGACTGAGCCACTTAGGCACCCCTAAATTATTCTGATTTGCTCTAGAAGACTGGAACATAGAGACTGTTATAAAAAGCATTGACATCTTCCACCCAAATATTGCAGAATGCTTTTAAAAGTTGCAAATTTGGGGCTCCTGGCTGGCTCAGTCAGTGAAGTGTGTGCCTTTGATCTCAGGGTTGTGAGTTTGAGCCCCACATTGAGTGTACATATTACTTACAAATAAAATATTTAAAAAAATAAGAAACTAAAAATTAAAGTTGCAAACTCAAAAATAATACCATTCGTTCTTGCTAAATTATTGGTCACTTTTTTTTAAAGTTTATTTATTTTTGAGAGAGAGAGACAGAGTACAAGCGGGGAAGGGGTGGAGAGAGAGGGAGACAGAGAATTTGAAGCAGGCTCCAGGCTCTGAGCTGTCAGCACAAAGCCGGACACGGGGCTCGAACTCACAGATCAACAGACCATGACCTGACCTGAAGTTGGACGCTTAACTGACTGAACCATCCAGGCACCCCTATTGGACAATTCTTAAAATGAACCACAAAATGTGAGAGTTAAGGACTAATTTTGATTGACCACTTAGTGTTTATTTTCTGCTTTTTCCTTAACATTTTTTTGATGTTTAATTCACTTTTGAGAAAGAGAGAGAGTCAGAGCATGAGCGGGGGAGGGGCAGAGAGAGAGGGAGACACAGGATCCGAAGCAGGCTCCAGGCTCTGAGCTGTCAGCACAGAGCCTGACGTGGGGCTTGGACCCATGAACCGTGAGATCATGATCTGAGCTGAAGTCAGACACCCAACTGACTGAGCCACCCAGGTGCCCCTGTTTTCTCACTTTTTCTAAAAAGTCTTTGCAGGAACTGAGTGCTAAGGATAACTTTTGGTTTTGCACTCCTACACCCTTGACTTTTACATCCTCATGAGTTCATACAGGAAGCCTGTATTTATTAATTAGGCTACTACTGAAATGTTTTCTCAGACCTATTTATTTAATTACCTCTATCTTTACTGAAAATGTTGCCTCATTGAATGTGTAGGATTAAAATTCCATGATGAGGGCCTCCTGGGTGGCTCAGTCAGTTAAGCAGCCGATTTCAGCTCCGGTCATGATCTCAAGGTTCATGAGTTCAAGCCCCGCATGAGCCTCTGTGCTGACAGATCAGAGCTGGAGCCTGCTTCGGATTCTGTGTCTCCCTCTCCCTCTGTTCCTCCCCTACTTGCACTCTGTCTCTCAAAAATAAATAAAGATTTAAAAAAAAAGAATATATCTGGTCTTTCCCTGCCCCCCCTCCCCAGTTCCTGGCACAGAGTTTCAAAAATGCTTGGAATTTCTTGAGTGATAAGAGCATCTTTTATTTATAACAAGTCTGTTCCACCATAACTGAGTTTATGCTAATTAGGTATGCTAACTAGGTCCTCAGTTCCAAAGGAAAGAACTGGCTCCCTCAGAAAGATCGAGCAGGTGAGTAGTGGGTTGGAATTTTCAGCCTGACCCCACAATCTCTTGAAGGCTCCAGACTGAGCTTAAATGGCCAATGATGCAAAAGATTCCAGTAACACTCAGGATATCCAAGGCTCAAGGAGCTTCCTCGTTGGTGAACGCACTGATGTGCTAGGAGGGTGGTGTGGCCTAACTTCGTGGGGTTAGGGCATGGAGGCTGTGCACAGGGGACCCTGCCAGACGTTGCCCTGTGTGTCTCCTTCACTTGGCTTTTCCTGAGTTGTATCCTTTTTTTTTTTTTTTTTTAAGGAAGTTCTGCGCCCAACAAGGGGCTCGAACTCATGACCCCAAGATCAAGAATCACATGCTCTACCAACTGAGCCAGCCAGGTGCCCCAGGAGTTGTATCCTTTATAATAAAACTGTGATCATAAGTTTGGTGCCTTCAGTGAGTTCCAGCGAACTGTTGTAGTGAGGTACGAAAGCTGAGGGGAACATGGGAACCCCCACATTTTTAACTGGTCAGTCAGAAGTGCAAGTGGCCCCTGAGACTTGCAGCTGACATCTGACGTGGAAGCTTCTGAGGTGGACAACTTTGCCCTTAACCTGTGGAGTCTGTGCTAACTCGGGCAGTTAGCGTCAGAATGAAATGAAATTGTAGGCCGGCCAATTGGTATCAGTAATTTGATGTCAGAAGAGAAGTAGTTTTATAATGAAGCAAAAATACACTTGGTCCCGTCCTTAAGTTGTGGTTTTAAAATACATCCATAAAATCTTTGATATTCCTCCCTTTAAGAGATAGAGTCCTGGGATTGGGGCGCCTGGGTGGCTCAGTCGGTTAAGCATCTGACTTCAGCTCAGGTCATGATCTCACGGCTCATGAGTTTGAGCCCCGCGTCGGGCTCTGTGCTGACAACTCAGAGCCTGGAGCCTGTTTCAGATTCTATGTCTCCCTCTCTCTCTCTGACCCTCCCCCATTCATGCTCTGTCTCTCTCTGTCTCAAAAGTAAATAAATGTTAAAAAAAAAAAAACTTAAAAAAAAAAAAGAGATAGAGTCCTGGGGTGCCTGGGGGGCTCAGTCGGTTAAGCGGCCGACTTCGGCTCAGGTCATGATCTCGCGGTCCATGAGTTCGAGCCCCGTGTCGGGCTCTGTGCTGACAGCTCAGAGCCTGGAGCCTGCTTCGGATCCTGTGTCTCCCTCTCTCTCTGCCCCCCACCCTCCAACTCATGCTCTGCCTCTCTCTCTCTCTCAAAAATAAAATGAACATTAAAAAAAATTAAAAAAAAAAAAAAGAATACCTCATGGTCACAAAGTATCCGCTGCTGCTCCATCATTCACTTCTTTGATCCAGGCACAGAGCACAGGCCAGGGCGAACAGACACTTGCAAGCGGAGTGAGATTTCCTTCTCAGAAACTTTCCCTAAAAGTGCCACTCAAATTTCCTTTCACTTCGCGGGCCAGAACCTTGTCACACGGTTATGCCATTTGTCAGAAAGGCTGCTGCACGCAGTTTTTGTTGTTGTAGTGAGACATTGTTCCCCAAACAAAATTAGGGTTTGGGAAATAAGGAAGAAAGGGGATTTTCTACGGGTGGGGTCCTAGCAGTGTCCGCCTAATCTCCTCCTCGGGCCGCTTAGCATCTAGCGCACACTCTTCTTCTCCAGAGAACACGGTTACCCTGGCCTCCGTCTCGTGCAGTGACTGCACCCAGACCCACGTCCAGGCCTTCTAGACGGTGTCCTATTAATCAGGGAACAGAGGTAGTTTGTCAGGGAGCTAGAAGCTGGAAGACAAGTCGTCCGTCCTAAACATGCTTAATAGACCATGAACGGTAGAGGAAGAGACGAGTGGCCGCCACAAAACTCATTCAGGACGGAGACAGCAAGGAACCCAGCCCCATCGAGGAACCAGAACATAGGTCCTGAAGACCGTCTGCCTGGGCAAGGGAGTGAGCGCCTTGTGAGGCCGCCTGGTAACCCGGGTTCTGACCTCTGCGAGCGTCTTCAGAAGCCCTCGTCCTCCACCCTCACAGCTGCTGTGGACACCGGGGACATGTCCCTCCCAGGAACCATGCTTAGGGCCCTAACAGCTGCTTCCTGTTGGCGCGAGACCCTATGGCAAGGCTTCTGTTTTCTAACTTTTGGCGGTATGGTAACGCACTCTACTTGGAGGCTGCTGTTCCTCTGGTCAGCTCCATGTGTAAGTCACCCCAATCCAGAAACTTGCCTCCCCACGGCCTTTTGTGTTGTTTTTCTTGCGAGATGTGTCCTGCGTAAAAGAGTGCATATGGTATCACAGACATTTTTGTTCTCTGAGGTTTTATTTGTTTACTTTGTGTGTGTGGGTGTGAGGGAGAGAGCGAGGGATCGAGGGGCAGAGAGAGAGAGGGAGAGAGAGAATCCCAAGCAGGCTCTGCACAGTCAGCACGGAGCCCAGCTCGGGGCCTGAACCCATGAACTGTGACACGTGACCCGAGCCCAGATCAAGAGTTGGGGGCTTAACCGACTGAGCCCCCCAGGTGCCCCACTCCTATTTTTTATGAACACTGCTGCCCCCTCCCAAGGCTTTTTTGTGACCGAGTTCTGGTGCAGGAGTTCAAGAATTTCTGCAGGGAAAATACTTCCGGGCAACTGCTGGGGAGTGGGATGTGTACAAATTTAACTGTTTCCTGCCACCCTCCTCTATAGCGGTTTGCAGGTTCCTACCACCCTCTGCCCTGTTCCACATCCCACCCAACACTCAGTGTTTTCTGACTCTAAATTTTTTTCCAGGCTGGGGCGCCCGGGTGGCTAAGCTGGTGAAGCAACCTGCTTTTGATTCCAGCTCAGGTCCCGATCTCACGGTTCGTGAGATCGAGCCCTTTGTTGGGCTCTACCCTGACAGCACAGACCCTGCTTGGGACTCACTCTCTCTCTCTCTCTCTCTCTCTCTCTCTCTCTCCCTCTCTCTCCCCCTACCCCCACTTTCCTTCTCTCTCTCTCAAAACAAATAAATAAACTTAAAAAAAAACATTGTCCCCCAGGCTGTTAAATTTTCTTGCCATGTAAATTGTTACTTTCCTGACTACTAATTAGATTCAATGATGTTTTTATACGTTGAAGGGCCATCTGTGTTTCTTCTCCTGGGCAATGCTGCCTCACTTCTTTTGCCTATCATTCAATTGAAAGGTTTTTCTTATTCTCATTGATTTATGGGAATGCTTAATATATTCTGGACCCTTATCCCCATGATTACACTTACTGCAATGGGCTTTTTAAAAAGTCTGAACGATGCGGGCCCTGATCTGTTGACCTCTGTGCTGGCTCAGTCCTTCCCCTGTGGCCCCTCCTCCTTGGCCCAGTCCCCTGTGCCCCTGCCTTGAGGTCATTTAAAACAATCCGTTTGGGAGGGAAGGTTCACCCTTAATCTGATTTTCCCGGTGGGTTTTCCCGGTCCTCTGGCAGAAAACTACCTTGTCTTCACTGGAAGGAAACTGAAAAGGCTCGAAGGTGCATTTTCTCATGCTCTGCTAAAGTTGCTTCGCATTCATTTTGCTGCACTCCCTGCGGAAGGGAGAAACTGAATTCAACTGTACAAGTCTCCAAATTACAGGACCCTCAATCAATTGAGAATTCAGGCTGTATATTTAAAAAAAAAAAAAAATTGGGGCGGGGCACCTGGGTGGCTCAGTCGGTTAAGCGTCTGACCTCAGCTCAGGTCATGATCTCACAGTCTGTGGGTTCGAACCCCGCGTCGGGCTCTGTGCTGACAGCTCAGAGCCTGGAGCCTGCTTTGAATTCTGTGTCTCCCTCTCTCTCTGCCCCTCCCCTGCTCGTGCTCTGTCTCTCTCTGTCTCAAAAATAAATAAAAACATTAAAAATTTTTTTTTTTTTTTTTAAATTGGGGCGCCTGGGCGACTCAGTCGGTTGAGCGTCCAACTTCAGCTCAGGTCATGATCTCACACTCCGCGAGCTCCAGCCCTGCGTCCAGCTCGCTGCTGTCAGCTCGAAACCCACCGGGGATCCTCTGTCCTCCTCCCTCTCTGCCTCTCCCCGACTCACGTGTGTGTGCTTGCACTCTGTCTCTCTTTCTCTCTTCAAACTAAACATTTAGAATTCAGGCTGTAGGCAGAGTGGTGTTTCCCTCATCTCTGACCAGCTGGCTCTCGCCTGGGTTTTCTCTTTCTTGCAGCACGTAGTTCAAAGCAGTCAGAAGGAGCTGGGCCTACATATGCCAACATTCTGCCCCCTTTCCAACCATGTGCCCTGACCTACTGCCTTGGTGGCACAGAGTCCGGTTTCCAAAGCATCACAGGCAACGATTCGGCCAAATATTTCACTACCACATAACTAAAGGTAATGTCTCAGTCTTCCAGCCTCTCACATCTGTACCTTCACAGCCCCAAACCTGACCCTCTCCATTAGGCTGATTCCAAAACTTTAGATTCTGTAACTTGCAGTCCTCACTCTGAGGTATCAGATTAGAATCAATTAATAATATCAATGAAGATTTGATCCGCAATCCAGGACTGAAATGGTGTCTTCATGAGGTTTTTAGGGATGTAGGCTCCTTTTGTATTTCTGCTAAAACAGCGTTAAAATGGACATTTAGCCTTCACAATATGGCTGCCTGAGCTCCGGCCTTCACAGCTGCCTTCAAGGCAGCAAGGAAGAGGAAAAGGCAAGGGCAAAGGAGATTGGTTAACTGATTCAGCTCTCCCTCCCCTTATTCTTTGCTTGGGATTCTCTGTCTCCCTCGCTCTCTGCCCCTCCTCTGCTCGTGCACCAGCGTGTATGTGCTCTCGCTCTCTCTCTCTCTCTCAAAATAAATAAATAAATTTAAATATATATATATATATATATTTCTATGAGCATTGAGCCACTTTTAGGTGGGAAAGATGATACTCAGATTTCAGCACTCGATTCAACAGAATATAATGTGGAAAAATGCTATATTCGGTGTGGGGGAGGCAGTGGCCTATTGAAACAAATGTGAAAGAACACTTAATCCACAAAGAAGCTTATGGTAGTGGGGCGCCTGGACGGCTCAGTTGGTTAAGTGTCTGACTCTTGATTTCAGCTCAGGTCACGATCTCACGGTTTGTGAGATTGAGCCCCGAGTCAGGCTCCGCACTAAGGGTGTGGAGCCTGCTTGGGATTCTCTCTCTCTTTCCCTCTCTGTCTGCCCCGCTCTCTCTCCCTCTCTCAAAAATAAATTTGAAGAGGGGCGCCTGGGTGGCTCAGTCGGTTGAGCATCCGGCTTCAGCTCAGGTCATGATCTCACGGTCTGTGAGTTCGAGCCCCGCATCGGGCTCCGTGCTGACAGCTCAGAGCCTGGAGCCTGTTTCGGATTCTGTGTCTCCCTCTCTCTCTGACTCTCCCCCGTTCATGCTCTGTCTCTGTCTCAAAAATAAATAAACGTTAAAAAAATTAAAAAAAGGGGCGCCTGGGTGGCTCAGTCGGTTAAGCGTCCGACTTCAGCCAGGTCACGATCTCGCGGTCCGTGAGTTCGAGCCCCGCGTCGGGCTCTGGGCTGACGGCTCGGAGCCTGGAGCCTGTTTCCGATTCTGTGTCTCCCTCTCTCTCTGCCCCTCCCCCGTTCATGCTCTGTCTCTCTCTGTCCCAAAAATAAATAAAAAACGTTGAAAAAAAATTAAAAAAAAAAATTAAAAAAAAATTTGAAGAAAAGAAACCTCTAATAGTAATTTAAAACTTCATCAAGCAGGATTATTCCAATTGAAAACACTAAGAAATAGGACCATCAGGAAAACCAAATCAACTTCTGAAGGTACCAAACGGATGTAGGGTGAACTAGATGGAAAATTAGAATCTGTCAAGTTATAAATAGTTTTACCTAAGACAGACATCCATTTCCCCCCTCTCCATTATTGAGGAGTAATTGACAAATATAAGTGTATATATTTAAAGAGTACAAAGTGATAATCTGGTATACATACACGCTGTGGAATGATCACCCAAATCACCATAATTAACATATCCACCACTTCACTTAATTAAGGACATTAATTATTATTCAATGACAAACCTTGCAAATCCAAAATAAGACTCAATTTCGCGGTCAGGTAATTAATAATCTACCTGGAAAAAAAGGCGAGGCAATAAACTCAGAGTCTAGCCTGTCGTGTATTTCTTGCACGACATTAGCTGCAGACGCACTCTGTGAATTTGTGCCCAGCGATTCCTTTTACCGCTGACTGTGGTTCAGGCACAAAGACATTAGGTCTAAACCCGTGTACCGAGCTGAGAATGAGCATTCCCCGCCAGCTGTGGGGTTATCAATAGGCAGCAGGGGACCTAAGGTTCCCTATCTTTGTTGTCTTATCATAATTCCAAATATGCATGTTAAGGTGATTTTGTTCTGAAGACAAAATCTCACCACCTTGAGTAGGTGTCTTATGGTCACAATTTACAATAATAAACGAAACTCCAGCTTTGAAGAGCTGGCCCACGCCACCCCACGGAAGAGACATGACCTTGTGAGCAGGACTGAGGTTGGCTCACCGTCCGGGGAGTTTCTCCAAAAGCCCCACCCACCAACTTCAACTTACATCTCATTGGCCAGAACTTAGTCACGTGGTTAGCTCTCTCTTTGAGGGACCCTGGGAAATGGAGTTGTTAGCCGGGCACAAGTTGCCAAGAGCCAACAAAATCTGGGTTTTGTTAACAAATAAGGAAAGAAAAGATATTTCAGGTGGGCAATCCTAACAAGCTGGGACCAAAAGGAATCTATTTCCTGCAGAATTGTTAGAAGGGATGGAGAAGGAAATGGAGGCAATGCTCTCAGAAGCAATGTGGCTTATTTGGTCCGATCAGTCTCAGAAAATTAACTTTTTCTGTCGCCACCCATTCCAGGAAAATGGATGACCTCTGCCCAGCCTGTCACTCCTTGTCCAACTTTCTTGTCAAGTCCAGATCAGAGCCTTTGATGGGTGTATCTCATGGGTGGGAACTAGGTCACAGTCTGCAAGGGAGGCTGGGAAATGTCGTTTTTTTTGACATCAGGCCTTAACATGGTAGGATTCACCGCTGTGTAAAGCCAGCACATTTCATTGATTCAAGACACATAACTTTTTCATGTTTCCATGTCTCTAAAATTAGGATGCTTCTGGGGGTGCCTGGTTGGCTCAGACGATTGAATGTCACACTTGAGCTCAAGGTTTGGGGGTTTGAACCCCGCGTCTGGCTCTGTGCTGACAGCTCAGAGTCTGAAACCTGCTTCCGATTCTGTCTCCCTCTCTCTCTGCTCCTCCCCTGCTCCCGCTCTGTCTCTCTCTCTGTCTCAAAAATAAATAAACGTCAAAAATTTAAAAAAAAAATTAGGATGCTTCTGACCATCAGTACTGGCTCTTGGCCATCGGCAATTTTGTAACGACATTGGCATTGTTGCATGTTCATGGGACTTCCTTACAAAGTCAAGAAAGCATCTCTATTAGAAGGGTCGGATGGCCTCAACCATCTGCTTTCCAGATCCCAAACCCTTGTGGCAGCCATCTCTTCCCACTCTATTTGTCTTTATGCACTTATGACCTAAAAAAAGAAGTCTTCTCTCCCAGTGTGGAGGGTTTCTGGAAGATACAGTGACAGACACAATGGTAGGTCCATCCTCTCTGGGGCACGGTGGGGATGTATGCGTAGGAGGGAGAGAGCCCCTCAGGCAGAAGACTCTGGGGTGTAAATGCACAGAGGCAGTAGGGACAGCCTGTCTAAGGAGAGCAGGGGGATAAGAAAGTTCTCGGAGCCTGAGTCCTGCTTCTTTCTCTCAAGAGCTAAGGCTCCACAACCTGTCGGACATCTCCAGCCTCCCTGGGGAGCCAACCTGACTCAGGTCCCAGCCGGGCACTCTCCTTCTAGCCCAGTGCTTTCTGTCCAGAAACCCCGGGCCCCATCCTGGCTCCAGCTGTACAAGTTTAAGCAAGTGGCTGAAGCTCTGAGCCTTGGTTTTCTCATCAGTGAAGTGGGTGTGATGCCATCCACCTCCCTAAGACATTGCGAGAGTTCAAGGCCATCATGAGCAGGGATGGGGAGTGGGGTGTCAACACCTCGGCTGTGCCTGTGGGAGGGGCTCTCTGAGTGCCACTCCTTGCTTTCCCCATTTCTCTGGACTAACAGCCCCCTGGCAAAGAGGCACCAGATCCGGCCTCCCTGCAGAGGCTGGCACTAGGAACCGGGGAGGTTTGCAGAAGGGGGCATAGAGCAGATGACAGGACTCTTGTCCGGTCCCTGGACACAAGGCACTGTGCCAAAAGTGTGTACAGCTGACCCTGCCCAGGGCAACTCGCTGAACGGGGAGTAGGGGATTTCTCATCAGAATGAGGAGACTTGATGGCCCAAAGGACTGGTGGGAGAATCTAGATAGAAAGAGGAGAGTCGGTAGAAGGCAGCGGGTCTCTGGAGTGGGAGGGACTGGGGCTCACATCCAAGCTCCTCTGGTTGTTAGCCATGAGCTCCTGTGCAGGTCACCCGATGTCTCAGACCTCTACGGTCTCATCTGTAAAATGGGCATAAGGGTGTTTACAGGACCATTTGTGAGAACCAGGCAAGCTCGGAAGCATTATGTTCCCATCCACCTCTTGGAACACCCTAAGGGCTGAAGTACACTAGTTATGTGTTAGAACATATCCGCCCGTCTGGGCTGTTTGGTGAATGATAAATGTTAGTGGTGGAGACGAGCTTTGCTTTAAGAAAACCAAAACACTCCTGCCCAAATGTATCAATTTGACTATTTCAATTCCGAAGAGGGACTTACTATTTTTTTTTTATTTTGAAAGGTGTATTTTTACTTATTTTGAGAGAGAGAGAGAGAGAGAGAGAGGGAAAAGAGAGAACCCCAAGCAGTCTCTGTGCTCTCAGCGTGGAGCCCGATGTGAGACTCGACCCACGTGCTGTGAGATCACGACCTGAGCTAAAATGAAGAGTCAGACAGATGCTTCACCGACTGAGCCACCCAGGCGCCCCGGAAGAATTTGTTTTTAAGGCTCTTTTTATTGTGGAATAATTTTAGACTTACAGAAAAGTTGCCAGTCTAACACAGAGAATTCCCATATCCTGCTTGCCCAGTTTCCACCGTTAACATCCTAGATTTCTGTGCACATTTGTCAAAGCTAAGAAACTGAGATTGGTACAGCGCTATTAAGTAAGCTCCAGACTTTGTCTGAATCTGAAGGAGCATCTCTGAGAAGTCACTCTCTTCCTTGAGAGAGCGAGTGAGGCTCTTGACAGAGAAACTGGCACTATGGGCACGCGGGTGACAATGTGCACAATCGGCCAATGGGATTCAAAGGACAAAATGAGGGGCACCTGGGTGGCTCAGTGGGCTGAGCGTCCGACTTCAGCTCAGGTCGTGATCTCATGCTTTGTGAGTTCGAGCCCCGTGTCGGGCTCTGGGCTGACGGCTCGGAGCCTAGAGCCTGCTTTGGGTTCTGTGTCTCCCTCTCTCTCTCTCTGCCCCTCCTCTGCTCATGCTCTGTCTCTCTCTCTCTCTCTCCCTCAAAAATAAATAAACATTAAGAAAAAAAAAAGGGACCAAACTGTGATTTTGCCAAGCATGCAAGGTAGCAGGGTGTGAGGAAGAGACAACTTGAAGTCAGGAGGCCTCAGTGCATGCTTTAGTCTGCCATTTAATCTGTATCTGCACAGCTCCCCTTACCCAGGTGCCTCTGTTCCTTCATCTGTAAAATGGGAATAATATTCCTTGCCTGGGGCCCCTGGCAAGGCATGGCAAATACAGGTCTCCCCCTCACACCCATTCTCCCATCTTCCTCAGTAAGAAACTCCTGATTTTAAGCTGGGCACGTGTCCCTCTACCAAGGACTGCATTTCTCAGCTTCCCACACAGCAAGATGAGGCCAGGTGACTAGGTTCCAGTCAATGAGGAGTAAGCAGAAGGGGTATGTACGTCTTCCTTGAAGACAGAAAGTATGCCCTTATTCTGCCCTCCCTCTTTGTGGCTGGGTAGAATGCTGTCATAATGGCTGGAGCTCCGGCAGCCCTTTTGGACCGTGCCACAACCTTGCCAGTGGAAGGCATGAGTGGCAAAGAAGGTGTAAGAAGGCCAGGTTCCTGAAACTGTAGAACTCCATGGGCTAATTACCTCTAGACCAGGGTTTTCTCAGCCTGAGCCCTACTGATATTTTATGCTGGGTAATTCTTTGGGGGGTGGGGGGGCTGTCCTATGCATTGTCGATGTTTAGCAGCTTCCCTGGCCTCCACCCACTAGATGCCAGTAGCACCCCACTTCCTAAGGTGTGACAACTGAAAATGCCTCTAGAGATTGCCATCTGCCAAGGTCACTTTTGGTTAAGAACCACTCTTCTAGGGGCGCCTAGGTGGCTCAGTCAGTAAAGCATCTGACTCTTGACTTCGGCTCATGTCATGATCTCAGGGTCATGACATAGTGCCCGTGTTTGGCTCTGTGCTGACAGCGTGGAGCCTGCTTGGGATTCTCTCTCCCCCCCCCCCCCCTTTCTAAAATAAAAAAAAAAATTAAAAAAAAAAAAAGAGCCTCTGATCTAGAGCAGTTCTATCCAATAGGAATAGTCACAAATGCAAACCACGTATTTAAATTTAAATTTTCTAGTAGTCACATCAGAAAAAGTAAAAATAAACAGGTGAAATCGGTTTTAATAATGTAGTGTATTTGACTCAATATATTAAAAATACTGCCAGGGGCTCCTGGGTGGCTCAGTCGGTTAGGCATCCAACTTCGGCTCAGGTCATGATCTCATGGTTCGTGGGTTCGAGCCCCACGTTAGGCTCTGTGCTAACAGCTCAGAGCCTGGAGGCTGCTTCGGATTCTGTGTCTCCCTCTCTCTGTCCTTCCCCTGCTTGCACTCTGTCTCTCTCTTCCTCTCAAAAGTGAATAAATGTTTAAAAATATTTTTTAAAAATTACTGTCAGGGTGCCTGGATGGCTTAGTCAGTTAAGCATCTAACTCTTGATTTTGGCTCAGGTCATGATCTCAAGGTTTTAGAGTTCAAGCCTGCATTGGGCTCATGCTGACAGCGGAGTCTGCTTGGGATTCTCTCTCTGCCCCTCCCCGGTTCGCTCTTTCTCTCTCTCTCTCTCAAAATAAATATTTATAAACTTGGGGCACCTGGGTGGCTCAGTCGGTTGAGCATCCAACTTCAGCTCAGGTCATGATCTTGCAGTCATGAGTTTGAGCCCCACGTAGGTCTTGCGGCTGTCAGGGCAAAGCCTGCTTCAGATCCTCTGTCTCTTTCTCTCTCTGCCCCTCCCCTCCTTGGGCTCTCTCAAAAATAAATAAACATCCAAAAATGAATAACTAAACTTAAAAAAATTATGGTCTGGGAATGCAAGCTGGTGCAGCTACTCTGGAAAACAGTATGGAGGTTCCTCAAAACACTAAAAGCAGAACTAACCTACGACCCAGCGATTGCACTACGAGGCATTTATCCACAGGATACAGGTGTGCTGTTTCGAAGGGAAGCATGCACCCGCATATTTATAGCAGCCCTATCAACAATAGCCAAAGTACTGAAAGAGCCCAAATGTCCATCAATGGATGAATGGATAAAGAAGATGTGGTATATATATACAATGGCGTATTACTCGGCAATTGAAAAGAATGAAATCTTGCCATTTGCAACGACATGGATGGAACTGGAGGGTATTATGCTAAGTGAAAATAGTCAGCCAGAGAAAGACAAAAATCATATGATTTCACTCATATGAGGACTTTAAGAGACCAAATAGATGAACATAAGGGAAGGGAAGCAAAAGTAATATAAAAACAGGGAGGGGGACAAAACAGAAGAGACTCATAAACATGGAGAACAAACCGAGGGTTAAAGGAGGGGTTGTGGGAGGGGGGATGGGCTAAATGGTTAAGGGAATGCCTCAAGGAATCTACTCCTGAAATCATTGTTGCACTATATGCTAATTTGGATGTAAATTTTAAAAAATAAAAAATAAAATTAAAAGAAAAAAATTATTGTCACTTATTACAGGATTGGTATAAGAATTGTTGACAGGCTAGGGCACCTGGGTGGCTCAGTTGGTTAAGAATTGTTGACAGGCTATATTGTATTCTTTTATTCATACAAAACCTTTAACACCGGGGTGTTACAATAGTAACATTCAAGTAATTAAAAGCGAGATTGGTGATGTGCAGTTGAGACTCAGGTCAGAGGGCATGGTGGGTGCTGTGCCCCGCCGAGGTCCCCTCCCTGCCAAGGCACTCAGGCCCCTGATGACAGTTCATGCCACCTACTGGGTCCCTCTCCAGGACTCCTCTCCAGCTGAGTCACTTTGCTCAAGGGCATGTCCTTTCCCCAGGGGCAACCTGTGTCTGACTGGCACTGGTGAGTGGGGATGTATCCCTTGCCCAAATTCTGGACAATTCTGAGGGCCATCCCAGCCCCAGAGCTCCCACAGGATCCACGAAGACCTCACAGCTTAACTCACTCCTCTGCCCACTCTGACCCTCACTCACTCCCAGACAGCTTGCTGATCCCAAGAGCACTCCTCAGTAAATGTCCATCGTGCAATCGGCAACAGAGAGGTTAAGTGACTTGCCCAAGGTGACACAACCCGTCCACTCCCCAGAAGTCAGAGTTCACCGGGGCTTACTGTCCCTTGGCCCCTTCTTACTCCAGGGGTCTGCCCTATGGCTCCCCGTTGTTGTATCCCTGGAGAATCACACTGTTTCCTCCCTCTGCACCTTTGCACACATTGTTGCTTATGCCTGGGGAATCACTTCTGTTCCTTCACCATAGAAATCCTACCTCCCTTGGGAGGGTGGGGAGTGGGGGGGGGAGCTCAAATTACCCATCCTCTCCTCCCCCAGGAAGCCTGCCTGGGTTAGCCAGCTCTAAAATCTCTAGATGGTTCTAAATCCCTAGTGTGCTTCCTGTAATCTGTGGACACACATGTGCAGTAAGAGCCCATGGGAATTGTTAAGCCTGAGGAGTTGGATGAGGACAGAAGTGGAAGGGGCCAGGAGAATATCCTTTCTGGGCACCACCTTGTGAAATTTGTGTGCATTTCCATGTTACTCCTAGAAGATTAGTTAATTGCGGACTAGACTGTACCAGGGAGTTTCCATTTGAAGCATCCACCACGGTGTTTCATGGCAGCTTATGTCAATCTGGTTAATCTGGCAGCCCATGAGTAGCCTCTCTATGATGTCCCCATGTCAGGTGTAGGACATGGGAGGAATATCCTGCCTGGGAGATTCCAGATGCCGGTCTAGGCTGGGGGTCGAGAGGCTGTGCCAAACAGGACACAGTACCGAGGTCCAGAGTCAGACGGCTTGGGTTCAATCTTGAATCTCAGGCACCTTGCCTTGGGTAAGTCACTGCAGCATTTGGAGCCCGTGTCCCCTCCTGGGGTAATCTCACTGTAACTTGCACGGGTGCGGTGGGGATTGAATGCATTACATCAATACCTATGCAGAGCCAGCGCTCAGCAGGTGGGAGCTTCCTCCGGGTCCCCTGCGCAGGGCGCTGCGCCTCAGCGGGCCTCCAGGGCTGAGGTGCTATAAGGAGAGGCTGGAAGGCCAGAGACCGGGGCTACGAGGGCTCCCTCCTGCCAGTCCGATTCTATTTTCTGTCTGGGCCGTGGGAACAGCAGTGAGGGCTGGCCGGGCCTCACCCTGACGGGGCTGTACACCCTGTGTTTGGGCAACCCCCTGTCCGCCAAGCCTATTGGCGTAACAGTGCCCCTTCTCTCCCCGGAGAGGCTCTCCCCCCAGGAGGAAATCCCTGCCTCTGAGCTCTGCAGAGGCGTCTTACCTAGGCGAACCTGCCAGAGAAATTGCCAAGGGGCAGACCGCGCGTTTTTCTAGTGAGGGGTGGATAGGCAGACACCTGGTCTGCACCTCTTCTTGGCCCTTTGGCCTTTTCCTTCTATCTCGTGGTCTTGCAAACTGTGGCTGCCCCCTTACTCTGTTGAAGCCCCTCCTTCCCCATCTGCCAAAGGGCCCGCAGCCCCTTCTTCCCAGGGCTACTGTGGGAAGTGTCCAGCCCAGAGCAGGTATTCCCAAAATAACAGGGAGGATCTCAGTCCTTCTCCCCTTCAGGGAGTCCAAGTCAGGAAAATCAACAGCTTTTTGGTATCAGACATCACTGAGGTCCACTAGCCCTGTCCTCCCAGTATGTGGACAGCTGGGGTGGGCACCTCCTTTCTACCTACCCCCAAAACGAGCAGTCCCTCCTGTGTGTGTGGGCCCTGAGTGGCTGACATCAGGGCATGGGGCACGGCCTGTGCAAGGAAAGGTCATGGGGTCTGGGCAGATGCGAGCTGCTTGCTACCTGCAAATACCTGGGGGCATCCGTACCTGCCTTTTCCAATTATTTTAGAAGGGGCTCTGTCCTCTCCAGGCAAAGCCTGTGAAACTTGAATTCTGGAGCCGGGCAAACGTGATCCTTTTCTTTTCTCTCCTGTGCCACACAGGCTGCTGAGGCTTCTGGCTTTTACATATACTTAGAAATAAATCTATTTCTAAATGAAATATTTCAGATTGCCAAAATACATAAAGTGTTCTTTTTTTTTTTAATGTTTATTTACTTATTTTGAGACAATGACAGAGAGAGCCTGTGGGAGGGTCAGGGAGAGAGGGAGAAAGAGAATCCCAAGCAGGCTCTGTGCTGCCAGCATAGAGCCCAACGCTGGGCTCGATGTCACTAACTGTGAGATGGTGACCTGAGCCGAAATCAAGTCAGACACTTAATCGACTGAGCCACCCAGGCGCCCCCATAAAGAGTGTTCTAATGGCCATTCATGTTCCCACTATCCAGCCTAAGGGAGAAATGATTCCATAAATAATGGTAATGGCCTTCGGTTAGTTGAAGGCCCCTATGTGAGCCTGCCTTCCCAGAGGTAAGTCCTCCTCTGAGAATGCTGTTTATTACTTCCTGGCCACATAGGTAAAGACTCCTGTGCAGTATCTAGTGTTATTCTGCATGTTTCTAAACCTGAGAAAGCATATTATACAATGTGTAACTTATACTTGGCTTCTCTCTGCCCTGCCCTTAGGTTTCCGGGCTTCATCTACGGAGTTCTAGTTCATTTGCAGGCTTCCGGAGTCCTTCATCACGTGAACAGGCCACAGATGGCATAGCTAGCCTCCCATTAATGGACATTTAGTTTGTCTCCAATTTTTGCTATTACAAACAATACTGGGATACATATAATTATACAGACTTTTCCCTCTGGCTAGCATACCTCCTTTCCCCAACCTTGGTCGCCCAGAAACTCCTATGCATTTGTCAAAACCATCCTCGCAGGCATCAGGACCCGGACTCTTCAGGGTGACCTCCTCCCAGAGCAGCTGGAATCCCGGGTGGAGCTGCCAAGAGGTGTTGCCCCTTGAGGACTCTGTGGGGCCCCGGGCTGCTACTCCTCAGGAACAGACACGCATCTGGGCCCTGGTACACTGGCCAGTCTTGTTCCAAGAAAGGAATGCAGGGCTTTAGGATAGGAATTGATGGTAGCCAAAGAGCACTGGTTCTCGAATCTGCATTTTGGGCAAGGCTCGGTGGCAGGGCTCATGTTCCTTTTGCAGCATCTGCTCGTGGCTGGAATGGTGGGGGGCTGGCTGGGCTTTGATCTCCAATGGGGCGGTTGGACGCTCTACACGGTGGTCCAGGATTCCAGAAAACCAGAGGCAGAAGCTGCCTGGCCTCCTAGGGGCCAGCCTGGAACAGGGCCAGGATTATTTCCACTGCATTTTGCTTTTGCCCATGCTGTGTGCTCAGTTGGAGACACTCCTCCAACCCCCACTTCACGGATTGGCCTAACTTCCATTTACCCATCCATCAGGAGACATCACTTTCCCCGGGGACTCAAAGCCCTCCCTCATATTCCCAGAGCAGCCTGTACTGCCTTGATCACACTGCACTGGAATTGTTGCTTTCCCAAAGGCCTCTCCAGGTAGAATGCAAACTTGCATCCCGCGCCATGCCTGGCACATGGCAGGTGCTCTGGGCATATTTGTCCAGTGAAAGGATCCAGTAAAGGGTATGCTCTTTGCACACTACCCCAGAGAGCCTCCCATTTAGATGCTGCACTTGTCACGGACCCTGAGACAGAGCTTAGCGTTCAGGATGTTTATTAGGAAGTTTCCTTGAGATTAATACCTGTGTAAGGGATGGGAAGGAAGCAGGAGTGGACTGAGGGAGATCCCTTGGGAGGAACCCAGGACAGGTTTGCCTGCCCCTAGGCGTGTCCTGGGGCTAAATTAGCCCATCAGCAGAAGATGGCCAGACTTTCATTCTCCTGTCTCAGTAGTCATTGGGATGTAGACCACCCCTACCTGGGTGTGACCTTGGGGGAGGAGGCTGTCTGCAGTGGAGACTATCCCAGAAGGGGCTGATGGTTGGGGGGCTATCTGCTTACGGCCCTCTCTGTGGCTCACACAGTAAGTCCTTCTTTGGAGGGGGATTGGAATGACACGCTTTTGTTTTCCTCTTGGGATAGAAGAACATCTTGGGGGGGGGCAGGTAGTAGTCCCTGAGAGCTAAGAGGAAGTGCCTTGCCAGCTGTGACTTGTGGCTGGAGGAAGAGTTGCTGTGAGAGCAGAGTACTGACATCCATGCCTGGGGGAGCTGGAGTTTCACTTCCAGGTCTTCATGGGGCTTCATTCCATCAACACTCAGAACGTCCACCTCTTCTGTGCCAGGCACTGTGACTTGTAGTGGGGGGGGGGGGTCTGGGTATCACTTGGGTGTGAATCATGTCTCTATGACCTCCACTCCCTCCTTTCTGACCACTCCCCCATTACCCACTGTCTACACTTCTTCCAGACTGATCTTTCCAAAAAGCAAATCACGTATTCAACTCTCCTCCTTCAACCGTACTTAGAAATCCCAGCTCCGCGCGGGCCAGGGCATGCCAGGCCCTCTGTCATCTGCTCCTTCCAACTCTCTCACCTTATTTCCTTATCCCCTAGGTCACCCGGCCCCAGACATGCTAAAATGGATCTGCCTTGGCAATTACTGCTGCCCTTGCCTTGGGCCACTTTCCCTCCAGATGTTCAGAGAAGTTTCTTCCAAGTCTGTAAGATCCAGGTTCAATGTCACCTCCTCCAGGAAGCCTTCTCTGATTACACACTCGATGCATTTTTTTTTCCATATGTATTCAACAAATATTTATTGAGCACTCACTATGTCCCAAGCACTTTCCAGGCAGAGGGGATATTCGAGGAGTTGGACTCCGGGCCTTGCCCTCTTGCAGCTTATATGCTAGTGGGAAAGACAATCAATCAATCAACAAAGATAAAAGGTGCCACGATTTCAGAGTGTAAAGTGCTATTAAACACACACACACACACACACACACACACACACACACACACAAAACAAGAGCAAGGTAAGGGGGGCGAAGAGTGTCCGGTCGGGGTCCGTCACATCCAAGCAGCCTCCCCCACCAACCACGGTGCAGCTGTGCGGACCCGCCCTGGGCGCGGAGTCAGGAGCGGCGCGCGGAGGAAGCCCGGGAGGTCGTCGGGGCGGCGGCGAGGGTCACCTGGGCCCCACCCTCGGCTCCAGGCCGCCGCCGCGCCGCCGCGCGCTCGCTCCCGGGAAGGGCGCGCCGGAGCGGGTCACCCAGGTGCGCGGCCTCCGGGAGCCACCGCCCCGCCGCGCGGCCTGGGGGGGCGGGTCCGGCCGTGGCCCCGCCCCCGGGCCGTCCATAAATGCGCCGGGCCGGCCGGCACCCGGGGTTCCGAGCGCGGTTTCCAGCAGGCGGCCGGACGTCGGCGCGGCCCGCGGCCGGTTTGCTGCCACGCCTGGGTCGCGGCGGGCGCGGAGCCGCAGCCATGCTGTTCTGGCACACGCAGCCCGAGCACTACAACCAGCACAGCTCCGGCAGCTACCTGCGGTAAGGGCCGCGCCGCCCCGGCTTTACGGGCGCAGCCCGCGGGGCGCGGCCGGGGTCGGCGGGCGAGGCGCCGTCGGACGTCCCGGGGCGGGGCGGGAGCCGCAGGGCCCCGGGTCCCGAGCGCCCTCGCCGCGCCCCGGCCTTCCCGCTGTCCGCCCTTTGGGGACTGGGAGGGACGTCGCCAAGGTCCCGCCTAGGGACGGACGGACCCCGGCGGGGCCCGTCCTCCCTCGACGACCCTGGCGGACGCGGAGCGCACACCTGCTGGCCGCAGCCGCCCAGTCCGGCCGCCTCCCCCGTCTCTCCTCTCCACGCTCGCGCGGGAAGAGAGAGGAAACTTCCTGCCGTCAGTCTGGTGCCCGTCGCGGGGAAGTCTGGTCCCCTGCTCTTTGCCCCTCTCTGCCCGGGTCCTTCTCCGAGCCTCGCGCCCTCTCCAGTCACCTTGGGCCGCGGGGCGAGTGAGCGGCGAGGGCGCGCTTCAGCCTCGCGCGCCGGCGGGCGGGGGCTCCGAGGAACAGGTGGCCCCCTCCTTCCAGGTGGTCTTGCGTTATCGGCCTGGGGCCCGCACGTTTATTACCCTTGATGGAAATCTTTCTTCTTCTGCAGGGACTTGACTAGTGCTCTTCAAAGGGAAAAGTAAGTCGTGCTTGTTTTTTTCAAAGTTCTCTCCCATCCCCTTTGAGGAAGTACGAGCCCCGTTAGCTTCGGTTCCTGGAGGATTGTTTTTCCCTGTTCTGCAGCTGGCTGGGCACTAATGGGCAGTCATTTCATTTTCTGAACTCGCCTGAACCAGCTTTAGCCTGTCTTTATTTCCATCCTAGTCACGGTTTATGAAATGTGCCTAATTTAACCCAAAGGGCATTTGGTATGGGCTCAGAGAAAGTGAGTCGTGAGACCCAGGGAGAGGGAGTCGCTGGCACTGGTAGCCCTGAAGTGAGAGCCATTCTGAGTGCCCCCCTACCTCCCCCCTCGACTTTTTTTGCCCCAAGAAGTTCTCACTCAGATGTAGCAGTCCACGTTATTTGGAAATCCTGGCTTCTGATAAGTATGCGTCCAGTAGTCCTCTCTGAAGCCATCACCCTTCTGGAAGCAAGGAAATGATTGGGTTTAACTGATGTGTCTTCTGTTCCTTATTCCTGGGTCTGAGTAGTAGAAGGTGGCAGAGTGTAGCCTCTTAATTGAGGAATGATGGCTTCCCTGCAGACCCCGGTGATGTCATCCGAGGGAAGCTGCTGGGGGAGGGTGTGGGGGATGTCGGGAGTCCACTGGGGGTTGTTAGACCCTGCAAAATTGTATCCATTCACCTATATGAACCGCCACACTGGAGTCCCTTTTTATGGTACTGTGCCATGTGGTTACAGTTGTGGTGTTTTGGCCAAATTTTAGTTTGTGGCCATTAAATATGTTGCCGTATCTTAAAAACAAGTTTGAAGGTGACCTTGAGTGGAATATGAGTGTATTTAAAACTTCCTGGATACTTAAAATGTCATCCCATTAGGGAATAATGCCCCACTGTGTAGGAGGCTCTTCTACTGAGATGGAAATTTGTCTGTGGAGTTCCTTAGATACCTTTTTAGGATTTTGGTGTTGTATTGGGGGTCAGGTGGTGGGGTGGGAGTTGGGGTGCAAGGTGCCCCAAAGCCATATTGGTTTCTGGGTCATTTTGGGGGCACGGATAAAGAAACATTTGGTCCATGGTATTTATTTTATTTTTTATATTTTTACTTCGCTCTTTGGAAGCTAGGGTTTTCACCCTTATAGAGGCTGACCTCGGTGAAGGCCAAGGTGAGGGTCAGTGACTATTGCCACTGGTTCCCGCAACTCCAGAGTGAGCGTCTTGTCCTTTTCCTTGGTTTTTATATTTTATTTTTGGTCTCCTCATGCTGCACCACTTGTGCAAATCGTCTGACCTTACCAGTAGTGGCCTTTACTCTTTTCTTCCTTTTTCTGTTTGATGTTCTCGTGACTTTTATTCCTTGGCAAATAAGGATGCCAGGCTTGAAACAAGTTACTGTTGAGTGATGGTTCTTACCACCCCTGCCTTTTCTTCTTCCTTTTTTTTTTTAATTTAAAGGCAGCAGGCGCATGGATTATTAACTTAACATGGTCTGGGCAAACATGACCTTATGCAATCCCCAGGTGAGCAGGCCTGCCTGCTTCTCCCATGTTCCTAGATAACCACTTGGGCTGGGAGTGAGCGCCAGTCTGGCAGAAGGAAAGTGTGGTGTTCGGAGGGCCAGGACAGCACTGCGCTCCTGTCTTTGGGCTGCACATGGTGGCCCAGGAGGCCCCCCCTGCTCAGGAGAGTTTCCAGGTGTGCTCTGAGCCAGACTTTAATTCCCGCGAATGGTTTGGCATTGCTCGGGTGTGTGCCGGGTTTGTGTTTTAGAGACTACTGGTTTATTGTGTCGAACGAGGAACAGATTGTACCAGTGACTCTGTGGTTTATATAGTGAAGCGGGGTCAGTGGATCTGATTCATAACCCGGGACACTCAGAGGGAGGAGGGTGATCAAGATAAGGGCCCCAGGGCTTTTTTGGCACTGGTTTCCTAGCTGCTTGTAATTTAGAGGTCTTAAAGCCACTCCTGCTCACAGGTCATTCGCGTTCTCAAGAATTTCTTTTTCCCTTGTGAGGACGCTTCAACAGTACGTCTAGATACAAGTCCTAGGCTGATGTGAGACTGATTTTTTTTTTTTTTTCTTTTGGATAATGTCAGGGGGAGTTGTTCAGAGGTGGAGGAAAAGAATCTGAGCATCTTGATGTTTTCCAGTTGGATAAAGAAAACTGAATTAAAGCCAAGGTCTTTCCTCCTTGTTTTGCATTTAGGAGATACTGTATGACCCTTAAAATTATGAGTCGACTGTCCTTTTTTTTTTTTTTTTTTTTTTTTTTTTTTGAAGAGTGGTGGTGGTAGGGTGTCACCTGAGCGAGTGAAATGCAATTCCTACGTGTTTGCATAGTTTACAGAGCCCTAAGGACAGGGGTGAATTGGCCCGAGAAGCCACCAGTGAATAGAATGGCTGACTTAAAAAGTTACAGGTTTTGTTCAGATTCTTATGCTAAAAGCCAGCCTTCCTAAGGAGCAGTCTCCTGTGGATGGAAACCATGTGGCATTTACAGTTTACCCCACTGCCGCTGGTCCCTGTGACACAGAGAAGACTTCTGTAATTTGTAGATAGTAGATAAGTTTGCATTTTTGCCTCCTTGATTCGATTCTGTAAATCCCTGCAGGGCCACTGGGGACAGGTGTATTCTGTTGGAAACCTGTCTCTCTGAGCGTTGGTGACTCGGGGTTCAGAAAGCTGAGCCAGCACGCTGCCCTGCATTTCGCTGCGCTGCCCTTGGTGCCCCTGGTCAGGATCCGCTTGTCCATCGAGGCTGTGTCTTGGCCCTGGGGCTCCCGGGGGGGGGCCCCATGCCTGACTGCCCCCTCCGTGTGTTGCAGCGATGTGCTCGCCCTGCCCATCTTCAAGCAAGAGGAGCCGCAGCTGTCCCCCGAGAGTGAGACCCGCCTGCCGCCCCTGCAGTATGTGCTGTGTGCTGCCACGTCCCCGGCCGTGAAGCTGCACGAAGAGACCCTGACCTATCTCAACCAAGGTAGTGGCTGGAACGCGGGGGCCGGGGCAGAGCCTGGGGGCCGGCGCGACCTCCCGGGAGGGATGGGGAGTCGACCTGAATGACCCCCTTCCGGCTTCCTTACCTTGTCACAGTGGGGTTAGTCGGGAGGGAGGCTGTCGCGTCAGACACATTGCATTTCCCAGCCCTGGGACCTCCCTGAGCCTCTATGTCTTCATCTGCAGAGTGGACGCAGCAGCTGTGTTGTTATTCAGGCGAGCCGCGGGGTACGCGCGGTTTCTTGTGCACGCCCTCCGTGGGGCAGGTGCTCAGCGATCCGTGGCCACTGGTGTGATTACTGTTGACTGTGACCACGACCGATGTCCTTGCCTGGACGTAGATGGAGCACGTGAGGTATAGCGGACCTGCTGTCCTTTCTGGAGCCGCAGCAGGCCGTGGCGGGAAGACTGGCCCCGTCCTAATGCTCCACGGGGGCTGGACCCCGCACATGCCAGACGGAAGCCCTGTGTGGTGCTGGTGACAGGGCCGTGCACGCGTCCTGGGAGAAGTGGCGTGGGCTTTGCAGTCTGAATCTCAGGTCCGTGACTTTGAGCTGCCTTCTCTGTGCCTCCGCGTTTTCACATGGAAACCGAGAAGTGTAATTTTGGGACATTCGAAAGGAATGAAGTTGTTCTAAGTGTCTGCGATGATAACGGCTGTTGGGCTGCTGATTGCCTTTATCAGGACACGTGGATCAGCGTCCCAACAGATGGCGTTTTTGCGGTTTCTGTGTGAGCCTGTGTGTGTGTTTATTGAACTTCCTTCCTGGGTCACCTCCTAGACACCCCGGCATCAGGTGGGTTCGCTGACCCTGTGTTTCTCCGTGGGGAGAGCAGAGGGGCAGGGAGCACAGCCGTTTCGGTGGGCCTGCACTGTCCTGCAGGGTGCCACGGCACTTTTGTCTTACGTGGGCTGCCTCCTTTCTGGAAAACTTGGGAGTCCTGAATTTGGAGAGCCAGCCAGGTGGGTGGAAATGCAGCCGGATCTTTGGGCTGTCCTCTGCTGGCTGGCCAGCTTCTGGCGGGGGGGGGGGGACCAGCTGAGTGCTAGCAGGTGGCTCTGCGTCTTCTCCGGAAGGAAGCAAGCCCCCTCCCATGGTTGACATGACCCAGTGGAAGGGCATGCCTGTTCCCCTGGGTGACTCCCTGGCCTCAGCTGGTTGCCAAGCCCAAACTCGGTTGCAGTAGGGGGCCTGACTCAGTCTCTGACAGTATGAGGTGGCCATGGTGAAGAATGCCTCTGGGCTGGTCTGTGGAGGGGCTTCCGCCATTTTCCTTTCTCTTTCAGAGAATGTCAAATGCTACAAACTTGTGTACCTTTGCTTTCTTGTCTGGGCCTCTGCTCTTTTGTCTCAAGGTAGCCTGGAGAAATTGGCTCCTGTTTGCTGAGCTTTGAGTCCCGGGGCTGGTGTTGTTCTGGTCTTGTCCTGCGGTGCTGAGGAGTAAGTGGTTGGGGGCCACGAGTCTGGCCCGGGACACTGAGTGTGCACCCGCCTCCCTGCCCCGACTGCAAGGCCTTTGCCTGCCTTGCCTGCCTTCCCTGCACCCCTCCCCCCTTTAATCAGCCAACTTTGGACCATGTTTGGCAGTCCGCATACCGGGCCTTTTTTAAGAGTTTCTCCTTTGTTCAGTGCAGAAAAGTTAAGAGGGGAAAAGAGTTGCCTCATGGTCTTACTATCCTGTGTCAGTTTGGTGTATTTACTTTAGATACATTTTAAGTTGCATTTTCCTGATAATTAAAATAACACGTGCTCATGATAAACAATTTGGATGATTTAGACAAGTATAGGAAGAAAATGGGAAGAGAAAAAATGTGAAATCTCCTAATTACACCTGAGAACCCCTGCTAACCTGATTTCCATGTGTATTTGTGAATGCATCTTTTAGAACTGTGACCCTACTCCAGAAGTATGTCTGCCTTTCATTTTTTTTTTTTTAATGTTTGTTTATTTTTGAAAGAGAGAGAGAGAGAGAAAGCGTGCACGCACGTGGGCGGGGAGGGGGGGGGGGGGCGGAGACAGAATCCGAAGCAGGCTCCAGGCTCTGAACTGTCAGCACAGAGCCCGACGGACGTGGGGCTCGAACCCACAGACTGTGAGATCATGACCTGAGCCAAAGTCGGACGCTTAACCAACCAAGCCACCCACGTGCCCCTGAACTTCTCTCATTTCATTCGAAATGCTTTGAGAACCTAAATTTTTGTAATGGTTGCAAGATATCACATGTTCTAGGTCTGTTGCTTCGAGCAGTGTCATGGATGGACACTCAGCTTTCAGTTGCTATCTTTGTGTGAAATGTTGATTAAAAAAAAATTAATAAATTACCTTCGAAGTAGGATTACTGGATCGAAGCCTTCTCAGCAGAATGTCCCAGCAGGGCACATTTTACTGTCTTTCCCAATATTGGATGTTGTGGCTTTTCATCTGAATAGTGAAACACGGAACTTAACGCAGAATTTCTGTCATTGTGGTTATCGTAAGCTAGTATTCGTCAGTCGGTGTGGTCAAATATTTATTGTAAAATAGGTTTCTGGATCTTTTACATTTCTCCATCAATAATGTTCATGTTCCTTGTCCATTTTTCTATTGGGAGGTTTATGTCTCACTGATTGTAAGAGCACATCATATTTGAAAGGTATCAACTTTTAGTTGCTATATGTTGCAAACATTTTCCCTTGTTGGCTGCCAGCCGTTTATATTTATTGGGTGACAATTATATTTATGCTGTGGGATCTGTGTCATAATTTTTTTTCTGTGTAAAAATTTATTTGAAATGTCTATTGTAAAATCTTTCAGTCTCTTAAAACAGTTTTTCTTCTATGCTAAGAATGCCCACCCACCCGAAAATCACTTAGTAGTTTCCTAAATTTCATTTCATGGTTTCCAAGTTGTAACACTGAAAAGCACTTGCAATATTTTTTGAAACTTAGTAATTAGGCGTTTAATGATATTTTGGATTATTATTACTTAACATATATATATATATTTTTTTTTCAGCCTTACCAGTGAGATTTATACTGTCACATTACATTTGGAATTTATGATGTGATATAAAGGTCTAACTTTGTTTATTTTTCTAGATAGTTAAGCTACTAGTTATTGCCTAGTTTATCCTTTTCTCACTGGCTTAAAATGCCGCTTTGGAAACATTTAAAAAAGCTATATTCTAGGGTATTGGTCCAGAAACAACGCCTCGCCCCTTGTATAGGTATTTGTCCTGTAGCTCAGATATTCATTGATTCTTGCCCCATTTCACACTGACCTGTTTATTGTGGCTTGGAAATTGTTTCCCTATTTGAGTGTAGAAGTCCCTTTAATCATTTTTCTTAGTTCCTCTTGATCATATTCTTACAGATGGATTTTACAACCACCGAATCTCCTTGGTATACCTTTTTTCTTTTTTTCACAGCGATGAGATGATACACTTTATGAAATTGTTTCTTGATTTTATTAAACACTCTTCTTGTAATAACATTTTTTGTCACTAAAGCCTCTTTAACCTCATTTAAAATGTTTGCATATTATTTCACTATTTTTTCTTGTTATTTAGGATAGTATAGTGGCATCACTGCTTGAAGAAAATATACAGTGTAGTGTTTTGCTTTGTTTTTTTTTTTTTTTTTTTTTTTTACCATGTTTCCCATAATAGAGTGGAAACTCTGAGGACAGAGCCACGTTTTATCTTTTTAAGTGCTGTATCCCTGCCATTAAGCTTGGTGCCTGTGATACCGAAGTAGGTGTTCTATCGATATTTAGAAAATTAAACAGTAGGCATGATTTACTTTCCATTCTATTTTTCTCTCCTCTCTTTAAAAAAAAAAAAAATTAAATGTTTATTTATTTTTGAGAGAGAGACAGTGAGAGCCAGGGAAAAGCAGAGAGAGAGAGGGAGACACAATCCGAAACAGGCTCCAGGCTCCGAGTTGTCAGCGCACAGCCCAGTGTGGGTCTCGACCTCACGAACAGGGAGGTCGTGACCAGAGCCGACATCGGACGCTTAACCAACTGAGCCACCCAGGCGCCCCTCTTCTCTCTTTGTTGCTGTTACTAATAATGCTGAACTGATTATCTCTTTCAGTGTCTTTTATTTAAGGTAGTCTATACTTCTATGTCATAGGACACATTGTCACTGATTCAGTTAAAAACAATGGTTTTGATACGTCATTTAAAACCTTTTTGGTTAATTGAAAAGTTAGATATTAATGGTATTTTTTTTTAATTTTTAAAAATTTTTTTATTTTTTTCAGTAATCTCTACACCCAACATGGGGCTCAAACTCACAGTCCTGAGATCAAGAGTCACCTGCTCTTCTGACTGAGCCAACCAGGCGCCCTGCTATTAACAGGATTTAATGTTTATTGCGTTGGCTCTGTGATGTCTGTTGTACTATTTCTGAGGCCACGCCATAACTTCTTCCTTAAAATGGTATTTTTAAAGCTCTGAAAACATGAAGGGATGCTCTGTCTGGAAGACATTTAAACCATCAGATGCTCATTTCTCGGCGTAGTGTCAGGACAGTGTGTTCCATATGGATGTCTTCTCACCAAGCCTAATGGCTGATTTTATATATGGTAGAAATGATTTGTAAACAATGTAGGTCTTCTTCCTCTGACATGGAGTCCTAAGAAGTGGGTGGACAGCTGTTGCATGGAGGTCTGCAAAGTCCCAGATCAACCTTTTTGTCAGTGGCCAGATCTTTCCTGAAGGCTGGAGCCAGAAGGCTGGGGTAGTGGGAGGAGTCAGGGAGAACCGAGGAAAGAGAGCCCCAGGCAATTTGTGTAGGGATTTCTGGCATGGAGATAAGGAACAGCTTTGCAAGACTGACTTGTTTTGGAGAAGACTTTTGGTGTTTCCTTATGAAGAACTCTTGAATCTTAAATATAGTAATAGATTCTTACGGGAGTCATGAATGAACTTCCTGTCCTTCGGAATGAGAGGTGGTTTAGTGCAAAGAAAGAAAAGCCACAAGCAAAGGCAAGAATGAAGTGTGTGTGTGCGTGCAGGGGTGGGGTGGAGGTGCAGTTAAGCACACTGTCTATCTTGAAGAACCCTAAGTGGTTTAGGTTAACTAAGGTTGGGGGAACATGAAGAGTTTGAATGATACGGCTGGAGGGGTAGACCAGATGGCCGAGTTCTCCAGCTGCCTTGTGAAGGCTGAGCCATTGGGCAGCCACCTGGGCAAGTTACTTAACCTCTCAGTGCCTTCAATTCCCCATTTATAAAATGAAGGAAATAAAGTCCCTACAAAGAAAATGCTACTATGTGGACAAAATGGGTTAATACCTGTAGAGCCTTGAAAGGGGTGTCTGGCACATAGTAAGCACACAAAATTGGCCATTATTAATAAATAGAAACCTGTTTACCCTAATTCTCTTTTTGAGAGAGAGAAGGTGCAAGTGAGTGAGGGACAGAGAGAGAGAAAGAGAGACTCCTACAAAGGTAGATAGAGAAGTGGGGCTCACCTGAAGCAGGGCTTGATCTCCCCCGATGTGGGACTCAAACTCACAAACCATGAGATCATGACCTGAGTGGAGGTCAGATGCTTAATGACTGAGCCACCCCAGCGCCCTTTATCCTTTTTGTAATTCAAAGATGAACACAGGTGGGTTCTAGAGCTAAGAATTGCAAGGTGGGAGCTTTGGGACAGATTAAAGGCAGGAAGGCCTGCTGAACTTTTCTTTTCTACATTCACTGTACAACCAGATGATAGACATAACCTGGAGGAGACATTTCCTACACAGGCTGTTAAAATACCGTCTTTAATTTTGTGATTCCAAAAGGTATTGGACCCCTCCCTAGCTGATGTCAGCTGTTGTGTCGACGATTGCTTTGCTTGGATCCTCAACCACGTAAAGCTTTGTGGAGGACCTCCGCCTTTAGTGTGATACTTTGTTCAGCCCTGTAGAATTTACAAACTCTTTCTGATGTTCTCTTTTGAATAATTCTCCCAAAATGTATGATCCCCATATTACAGGTAGGCTGAGAGAGGCTAAATCTGCTTCCCTCTCCTGTGTTAGGCAGTTAGGCAAGTCTGGGGAGTGGTTGAGCAGGGGTGTGATAATGAATGGAGTTCTGGAAGGTGAGAGGTGTTTTTTTGTTTTTTTTTTTTTCCTGGCCTGGAACTTCCTACAAGGCAGGATTCTCTGCTGGGCACTTCCGGGAGCGATACCTGCCACCTGGTACTCCTTATGCAGTTCTCAGGATGAGTGTGTGAAACTTGGAGGGGAGACAACTTGTGGAGGAATGGAAGGGGGTAGAAAATGCCTCCTTGAGCAGAAAGCATAATCAGTTGCTCTTCCCCTCCCCTCCCCCCCTTTCAGGCTCTCCACCCACCCACAGTGACCTGACGGAATGGCCAGGGAGATAAGAACTCTGGGCGGGGAAGTCTTGTCTTCCAGCTCCAAGACCAAGAATGAATGGCTGCAGTCTTTTGACCAGCTTCTGCTCTAGGGGAAGTCACTTAATCTCTAGAAGCCTCAGTTTCCTCACCTGTGGGATGGAGATGGTTTCATTTTTGTGTTGCTCTTGAGAATTAAGTGAGCAACAAGAATCTGGCAAGTGGTAAGCAGAGTTATGTGTCCCCTGTCCCCAGTTTTTTTATTAAAAACATTTTTTTATTAATGTTTATTTTTGAGAGAGAGAGAGGGAGACCCAGAATCTGAAGCAGGCTCCAGGCTCTGAACTGTCAGCAAGGAGCCTGATGCGGGGCGTGAACTCACAAACCGTGAGATCATGATCTGAGCCGAAAACAAGAGTTGGACGCTTCACCGACTGAGCCGCCCAGGCGCCCCTACTTCCGTTTTTTTAAATAATTCTACCCAGCACGTCAGTGAGCCTTCATGTTCACATATCTTTGTGCTTAAGCAGGGGTGAGACTATCTGCAGGATAAATATCCAGAAATGGAATTGCCGGCACAAAATTTCAATAGATATTGCCATACTGCCCTGCAGTGAAGGTGCACTTATTTTTACTTGTGTGAACAATAAGTACTAAATAATTGTTTAGTTCTCCCTGCCGTATCATCTGTCCCTTGATTCGACCACACCTGGAATATAAAGTCCTCAAAGGCAGAGCCCTGGTTCACTGCTGCTCCTAGTTCAGTGCCTGGAATACATGACTTCTTTGAGTGAATGAAGAACCTCCATTCTTCTGTACCTTTGCCAAAACATTTTCACCTCAAAAACCTTAAAGTAGGGGCACCTGGGTGGCTCAGTCAGTTGAGCGTCCGGCTCTTGATTTTGGCTCAGGTCACGATCCCCAGGTCGTGGGATCGAGCCCTGCTTTGGGTTCCATGCTTAGCATGGAGCCTGCTTAAGATTCTCTGTCTCTCTCCCTCTGTCCATCTCCCCTGCTTGTGAGTGCACGTACACATACATACTCTCTCTCCCCCACCCCCCAAACCCACTGAAAAACCCACTTAAAGTAATGGGGAAAGCATAAGGTATTTGTGCTGTAATATTTGTGTCCTTAATGATACTGAATACGTATTTTATTTTTGAATGTTGTTTTTAAGTAATCTCTATACCCAATGTGGGCTCCAACTCGCAATCGTGAGATCAGAAGTCATATGCTCCACTGGCCGAGCCAGTCACATGCCCCTGAATCTGTATATATGTTTTTTGTTATTTGGTTTTTACTATTCTGTTTGCTTTTCATGTGCTATATACCTATTTGTCAAGTGGGCTTTTTATCCTTATTTATTTGTATAGGCTCTTTGCATATTTGGGATAACGCGTTAGAAATATTTTTCCACGTTTTTGTTGATTCATTCTTCATTCATTTGTTTGCTTGTTCTTTCTTTTACATAATATAGGTTTTTACAAATTTTCATGGGATCAGGGGGTGCCTGGGTGGCTCATTTGGTTGAGCATCTGGGCTCAGGTCATGATCTCGCAGTTCTGGGGTTCAAGCCCTGCATCACATTGGGCTCCGCACTAACACGGAGCCTGTCTGTCTCCCTCTCCCTCTGCCCCTCCCCAGCTCATGTGCTCTGTCTCAAAAACAAATCAACATTAAATTTTTTTTTTTTTTTGTGGGACCAGGTTGTTGGATTTTGCCTTGATTCGTTTTGTCCCATTCTTCATATCCCATTTAGGAAATATCTTCTCTACCTCAAGATTTTGATTTATTCACCTGTTTTTAAAAAATGTTTTTCCCAAGTCTTTGACACTGTGGCATTTGTGCAGGTGTGTAAAGAATGAAGTAGGAATCCACCTCCATTACTTCCCAGGTAGACATCACGTTGTCCCTCCGTAACTTATAAATATGGAGCCTTCACGTAGTAGAGCTCTGTGCAACCCTAAAAAGCATTAGGCAGATCCGTGCATTCATCCATGAAAGATAGCCAGCATGTGGTGTCAAGGTTAATAAAGTCTTTCCCTTTCTTGGTAACATCAGTTTGGATGACTCTATTCGTTATCCTTTCTTAGTATCTGGGTGGCAGATGAAAAGCTGGGATGTGCCCGGGTTCTGGTTCTGGCTCTCTATTCTTTCCCAGCTTACTGAACCTATTTTCAGCCTGTGCTTTCTACAAAAAACAGAACACCCCCTTCGGGTGTTGTTTGGAGAATTAAATGAGATATTTGTTGCTGTTTTTTGTTCTTGCCATGCATGGGTACTTTACTTTGGGTACATAAAATTTAGAAACCGCGTAACATAGGTTAAAAAGAAAAAAAAAACCTCACGGAACAAATGCTTTCCCAATAGTCAATTCTCCATGATTAATCAATGAATGGGTATGGTTGTTGTCGATTGGTTCTTTGTTTCTTCATTGTTTTTAAAATCATGGGCGTTTATTGACATGAATACAAGGTTAGTTGGACAGATTGTTCATCTCAGCTCAAAGCATATAGAAATGATTTTTAATGTTTCAGAGGTCTCCTGGTCATGTCAAACTTTAGTGGACCAATTAAGTTAAAATATAACACTGTACAGTCTACTTCCAGAGCGTCCGATGAACTAGGAATGATATAGTCATAAGAATTCTCTTAATACCGTCTATATTCTGGAAACACTATATTAGAAATGAGAACAATTCTACACCAGTTCAGTAACCTGGTAAATGAAACAGGCCTCCATCAGAGTTAATTAATTACTTTTTAAAGTTTATTTATTTTGAGAGAGAGAAAATGAGTGACGGAGGGGCAAAGAGAGGGGGAGAGGAAATCCCAACCCATCTGCACTGCCCGCATGCCGCCCGATGTAGAGCTCACAAACCCAACCGTGGGATCATGGCTTGAGCAGAAACCAAGAGTCAGCTGCTTAACTGAGCCATCCAGGGCCTCTAGAGCTAATTTAAAGAGAGAAGACACCTCAGGTGACCTGCTGTGCTTGTAGATGTTTAGAGATTGGCTTCTGTGAATCTGAATCCAATCTGCCCATCCCCCTGTGTTCCTCCCTCACAGCTAACCCCTCCTGCTCCGATGGGGGCCTGATGACTAAGGGGATGTCCTGATCTATTTAAAATGTAGGTGTTCTTGTTTTTCAAGCGTTGGGAGGCCAACAGATAAGGAGACAATTACCATTGAAAGATAGCTCCTACTCCTCAAGAGAAGGGGGCACACCCCACCATGCAGGGGGGTACCAGAGTCCCTCAGGAGGCAGAGAGATTGAGGGGAAAAATCTGGATGGGAGCCTTTACTGTGGTTTCTAGGAGAAGGAATGGGCGAGGCAGAATAAATATGTGTAGGAGTAGTTCTGGGGCGTAGGGGCTCTCCCAGCTCTGGTACCCAGCTGGAGTGGCCTAGGCAGGAGAATAGTGGCCTGGAGGGAAAGCTCTGGGAGGAGGTGGTTGGGGTGTGGTCTGTGGCTTGCTCGGTTTGCATATGAAAGCCACACACAAAGGCTAGTTATTTATAATCTGAGAACTGTCTAGCCCTAGGAGGGTTTGCGTCAGCAAGGCCCCAGATACCAAAGCATCCGGAAGCATGATTAACTAATTAATTGAGTTTTAAAATGTTTATTTATGTTTTGGGGGGGGAGGGGCAGAGAGAGAGAGAGAGAGAGAGAGAAAGAAAGAAAGAGAGAGAAAGGAAGAGGGAGGGAGAATCCCAGGCAGGCTCTGCGCCCTGGGCAGACCCAGGGCTTAGTCTCCCTACCCTTGACATTAGGACCTGAGCTGAAATCAAGAGTCTGCCGCTTAAATGATTGAGCCACTCAGGGGCCCCAGAAACATGGTAAATTTAATACGTGACCTTGGGCGCTGCCCTGGGCTGCAAGTGGAATGGTGGGCACAAAGGAGCTATGTGAGAAAAGCTACATTTCAGACTTAGAGTCAGCCAGTTTTTTCTTAGTTGTCTGAGCTTCCTCTCAGTCTGCACAACCACCGCAAACTTTCTTGAGCCGTATTCTCACGGGAGCTGGTCTCCCTTTGCTCTCTCGGGGCCTTTGACCGTCTCCCGGTAGGAGCCACAGTCTGGATGTGCAAGCCTGATGTTTCCATGCACCTGGGGAAACCTCCCTGTTTCTCAGCAGTAAGTTTCCTCCTCCATGGTTTTCTGCAGGGTTGCATGTCCTGATCTACATGCACTCGGGCAGTGTAGACTTTGAGCAGCGGCTCTTTGAATCTCCCTTGCTACCTGTGCATTTCCGCACTGGAGAGCTGCCTGCTCTGGTCGCAGACCTTTGATTTGAACCTCAGGCGCTTTGTGCGCTTAATTTTTGTTACGTCACTTATGAAATCCTCTGTTTCTCTCTCTAGACTTTGTAGGGAAACGCGAAGAGCATCTCTGAGTTTCTTCAAAATGACCTCTCATCGTCTTGGTATCTGTCCTGTGACTCTTTGTCTGATGTCAAGGTGCTGTCATTCGGGTAATCTCTAGGCAGAACCGGGAGTGTGTCATCTCAGAGATTTTGGCTGGTTTCCTTTGTCTTCACTGTCCTGTTCCCTTTGTGTGTTGTTCTGCACTTTATTCTTTTTTTAAAATTTATATCCAAGTTAGTTGGCATATAGTGCAACCATGGTTTCAGGAGTAGATTCCTTAGTGCCCCTTACCCATTTAGCCCATGCCCCCTCCACACGCCCTCCAGCAACCCTCTGTTCTCCATATTTAAGAGTCTCTTATGTTTTGTCCCCTCCCTGTTTTTTATATTATTTTTGCTTCCCTCCCCTTATATTCATCTGTTTTATATCAAAGTCCTCATGTGAGCGAAGTCATATGATACCTGTCTTTCTTTAATTTTGCTTAGCATAATACCCTCTAGTTCCATCCACGTCGTTGCAAATGGCAAGATTTCATTCTTTTTGATTGCCAAGTAATACTCCGTTGTATATATATATATATATATATATATATATATATATATATACACACACACACACACACACACACACACACACACCACATCTTCCTTATCCATTGATCCATCGATGGACATTTGGGCTTTTTCCATACTTTGGCTATTGTTGAAAGTGCTGCTAGAAACATTGGGGTGCATGTGCCCCTGCGAAACAGCATACCTGTATCCCTTGGATAAATTACCAAGTAGTGCAATTGCTGGGTCGTTGGGTAGTTCTATTTTAATTTTTTGAGGAACCTCCATACCGTTTTCCAGAGTGGCTGCACCAGTTTGCATTCCCACCAGCAATGCAAAAGAGGTCCTCTTTCTCTGCGTCCTCGCCAACATCTGTTATTGCCCGAGTTGTTACTGTTAGCCATTCTGACAGGTGTGAGTGAGGTGGTATCTCACTGTGGTTTTGATGTGTATTTCCCTGATGACGAGTGATGTTGAGCATTTTTTCATGTGTCGGTTGGCCATCTGGATGTCTTCTTTGGAGAAGCGTCTATTTATGTCTTTTGCCCACTTCTTCACTGGATTATTTGTTTTTTGGGTGTTGAGTTTGATAAGCTCTTTGTAGATTTTGGATATTAACCCTTTACCTGATATGTCGTTTGCAAATATCTTCTCCCATTCTGTCGGTTGCCTTTTAGTTTTGCTGATTGTTTCCTTCTCTGTGCAGAAGCTTTTTATTTTTGATAAGGTCCCAATAGTTCATTTTTGCTTTTGTTTCTCTTGCCTCCAGAGATGTGTTGAGTAAGAAGTTGCTGCGGCCAACATCAAAGAAGTTTTGCCTGCTTTCTCCTAGGGATTTTGATGGCTTCCTGTCTTACATTTGGGTCTTTCATCCCCCCTTTTTTTTTTTTTTTAATTTTTTTTAATGTTTATTTTTTGAGAGAGAGATAGAGCACAAGCAGGGGAGGGGCAGAGAGAGAGGGAGACACAGAATCTGAAGCAGGCTCCAGGCTCTGAGCTGTCAGCACAGAGCCTGACGTGGGGCTCGAACCCACAAACTGTGAGATCATGACCTGAGCCGAAGTCTGGCGCTTAACCACTGAGTCACCCAGGCGCCCCGGTCTTTCATCCGTTTTGAGTTTATTTTTGTGTATGGTGTAAGAAAGTGGTTCGGGTTCATTCTTCTGCATGTCTCTGTCCAGTTTTCCCAGCACCACTTGCTGAAGAGACTGTCTTTATTCCATCGGATATCCTTTCCTGCTTTGTCAAAGATTAGTTGGCCATACGTTTGTGGGTGCAGTCAGTCACTTTATTCTTTTACCTGCCCTCTTGAGCATCTTTGTGGGCAAGAAGCTTTTTAGGCTCTCCCGAAGCTGACCATTTTTTTCAAAACCAATCACTATTTCTGTCAGTATTCAGCATTCTTCTGGGATATTTTTAAGGTGTCTTTGGCCTCAGTCACTTGGGACCAGAAGGGTTTTGATGCCTCTGCCAGCGACCATACCATGTCTGTCCTCGCAGACGAGCCATCGTTACTCCATAGAATGAAATTTTAGGGGACTCGCTTTTCTGTTCTCTCTCGAGGAGGTCTCCCATACCCCCGGTGAAAAGGTGGACTCGTTCGTATCTTTGTTGTGTGCTGCCGAGCACAGAGTTTGCAATGCCAGAGGACTGGCACCCCGTTGCAGGAGGCTCTGGGGGCTTCTGTAATGCATCCAGTCCACTCACTGCCTTGACGTATTCTTTAACTTGGGCAGAAAGTCTTTTGTTTTCCTGCAAAATACCTTGGCTTTTTACTGTAAAAGCAATCAAACCAGCATGTACCCAAATTCCCGGGGAAACCTCAAACAGACTTGATCCTAGTGCCCATAATTCAGACAGCCTCAGCAGAGCACTGTGCAGCTGTCACATGGTCAGCAGCAGTGACATTTATGTGGTCATCAGCAGGCTCTCCCTGGCACCAAAGGGCACTGCTGCCGGCCAGGGCCCTGAATGTCTTACCCCTAAACCATACAAGCAGTAGGCAACCGGGACAGACCATCAGGCTGAGGGGACAGGGTACCCAGAATGAATAAACTCTGGTCACTGCACAGGTGGACAAAAGTTTATAATTTGTATGGTACGTCATACTTAAGTGCTGGGTGTATCACTGGGTCTCAATAAACGTTAATTCCCTTCTGTTAAGTTTGGCTGTTTTCCACAGCTGTTTGGAAGGGAGGAGAGCAGGAAGGGAGGTCAGGGTAGGACCAGCTTAATCTGGTCTCTGGATTGATTGATTGATTGATTTATATTTATATTTTGTTTTTTTAGATGTTTATTTTTGAGACAGAGTGTGTGTGTGTGTGTGTGTGTGTGTGTGTGTGTGTGTGTGGGAGGGGCAGAGAGAGAGAGAGAGAGAGAGAGAGAGAGAGAAGGAGACAGGGACAGAGGATCCGAAGTGGGTTCTGAGCTGTCAGCACAGAGCCTGACGCAGGGCTCAAAATCACGAGCCTTGAGGTTATGCCCTGAGCCAAAGTCAAGACGCTCAACCAGCTAAGCCACCCAGGTGCCCCTGCTCTCTGTTTTTAAATGGTTTTATTGGGATGCAGTTCACATACCATATAATCCACCTACTTAAAGTACACAATCCATGTTTCTTAATATATTCAACTAAATGGATCATACCACCACCACTATTAATCTTAGAATGCTTTTGTCCCTCTTAAACTCTGCACCTGTTAGCAAGCAGACCGTCTCCATTTTCTCCTTCCTCCCCACCTCCAGCCATAGGCAGCCACTATCTACTTTCTATCTAAAAATTTGCCTGTTCTGCATACTTTCTGTTTAAAGCATTATACAAATGGTGGTCTTCTGTGACTGACTTCCTTCTCTTAGCATAATGTTTTGTTTTGTTTTGTTTTGTAAAGATTTTATTTTTGAGTCCTCTCTCCACCCAATGTGGGGCTGCAATTCACAACCCCAAGATCAGGGCTCGCATGTTCATACCAGGCGCCCCTGGTATGTTTTCACGGGCCATCCGTGTTGTAGCATGGATCGGAACTTCATTCTTTTTCATTGCCATGTAACACTGGTGTGTGGGTGGGCCTTATTTTATTTGTCCATTCTTTCGTTAATAGACGTTTGGGTTGTTTCCACTTCTTGGCATATTATGAATATGCTGCTATGAATATTCATGTACAAGTGTTCGCGTGGACCTGTATTTTCATTTCTCTTATGAATGTATCTAGGGGCAGAATATCTGGGTCATATGGGGACTCCATTTAAATATTTGAGGAACTGCTAGACTGTTTTCCAAAGCAGCTGCCCCATGTGCTAGCAGCATACAGGAGGATTCTAGTTTCTTCACCTCCAGCACTGGTTATTGTCCGTCTCTGTGATGGTGTAAGGATAGGATGGCTCTTCTGGTGGCCACGGTGGCTGTCTGCTGCCATGTCCCCTGGCATGGAGCAGGGGACCTCAAGGCATGGCCACAGCCTGGCCGCAGAAGCAAACTGAAGCCAGAGGCTCGAACGCCATGAGAATTCTCCGCCTTTCTTGTCTGTTCCTCTCTGGGGATCTGCTTTATACTCTTTCTGCCTACCAGCTTCCCGGCTTCTGTGGCCAGAGGGCAGACAGTAAGGCCCACCAAAAGCTCCTGAGAACATAGGCCCTCAGCCCAGCCACCCAGAGGGGCTGGTGTTCTCATTCCCTGCCTGTGGTTTGGCATTCCCAGGGCAGGAACCATTGGCCAGGCCAGGTCGCATGCTCACCTGCCAGGATGTGGCCAAGAGCCGGGCCCTCTGTAAGCATGGCTGCTCCCACCCTCTCCCTTTCTCCACCCTCAAGCAGTTCCTTGACATGGTCCCTAGGTGCTTGCTCTTCTGGAAGGCCTGACGGTGAGGGGAAAGCACAGACGGGGACTACAAAGTCCTTCAGCTTGCCAGAGGCTGAGAGAGAAAGTGGGGCTGCCCCAGGGCCAGAATGTTGGGGGTTGGGATAGGAGTGACCAGGAACTCTGGCTCCTACCTCCAAAATCTTGGCCAGTAAAGGGCATGTGGACACGTCAGCCCAGGATATGGTGCAGGGCAGGTCTCGGAGGGGAGGGGACCGAGTGAGTCACAGCTCTGACCTGATCTTTGAGATTTGGTTTTCTACTCTTTACTGTTCTTTGTCCTAGTAGTTTACCATTCGTACCCCTGCCACCTGAGCAGGAGGGGACCTATCTCTCCACACCCATATCTGGACTCTATGTTTTCAGCCTTTTAAGCCTTTCTAAAATGCATATAGAAAATAAGCTCCTTATTTTAATTGGCATTCACCTAATTTCTCATAACTGTTACGAGTGTAATTGAACATCTTTTTATATGCTTACGTTTCTTTTACAAAAGACTGGCGGTTTATATCCCTTGCTCATTTTTCTGTTGCCATTTTGCTTGTTGCTCTGCAAGAACCGTCGTGTTAAGTTGAACCATAAGCAGTTACCACTTACTTTAGCTTACCATTAAATTCACCAGTTAAATTGAAATGGGTTGACAATCTGTAGTTACTTATTGTTCATTTTAATAAAGATTCAGTGTAGCACTGTGGCTGGACGCTAGTTCAACATACAAAAATCAGTGAATTTCCTATGAACCAGCAATAAACACACAGGAGACAAAATAGGAAGAAGATAGGCCAATTCCTAGCTTATGAGCATGACCATTCCTGGGTCCCCTCGAGGTCTGCTGTCCACAGTTGTAGGTGGAACTTGGGAATCCAGAGCATTTTGGGAGGGAGAAGAGAATAATTTTAGATTTAAGGAAAAGCGTCCGAGGGGATGAAGAGATACAAAGTGTCAAAAATTGTACCGATATTCTATACAGCTTCCCATAATGTTAACATCACATGTACACATGGTACAGTGGGGCACCTAGCTGGCTCAGTCAGTGAAGCATGCGACTTTTGCTCTCGGGGTCGTGAGTTTGAGCCCCACAGCGGGTGTAGAAATTATAAATAAATAAACTTTAAAAAAATAAAGAACTTCATAAGCTTTCTATAGTTTTCAGTGGAAAAAAAAAAATAAAGAACCACGGCACAGTGATTGAAACCAGGTACTTCCTTTGGTGCGATGCTCTACATCTCTACTCATCTTGCATTTTACCACTGCCTCTGTTGCTGACCTTTTCTGCTCCAGGATCCAATCCAGGATCCCACATGGCATTTTGTTGTCTGGTTTTCTTAGTCCCCTGCAACTGGTGATAGTCCCTCAGTCTTCTCTTGTCTTCCATGACCTTCAGACTTAAAGAGTGCTTACTGGTTAGTTATTTGGTAGAATGCGCTCAATTTTGGTTTGTCTGATGTTTTTATTTTTTTTATTTTTTTTTTAATGTTTATTTTTGAGAGAGAGAGTGTGAGTAGGGGAGAGTGAAGGCAGAGAGGCAGAGTGGGGGGGGTGGGAGTGGGGCACAGAATCTGAAGCAGGTTCCAGGCTCTGAGCTGTCAGCACAGAGCCCGATGTGGGCCTTGAACCCACGAACTGCGAGATCATGACCTGAGCCGAAGTCAGATGCTTAACTGACTGAGCCCCCCAGGCGCCCCTTGTTTGATGTTTTTAAATAATGAGATTGAGGTTTTGTTTTTTGGCAAGAATGCCACAGAAGTGACATTGTGCCCAGGCTAGCGTATCCTGTTAGGGGTTCATGATGCTGATTTGTCTCATTGCTGGTAGTGCTGGCCTTGATAAGTTAGTACGTCGGCCAGGTTCCTCAGCTGTGAAGTTGGTATTTTCCCCTTTGTAATTAATAGATACCTTGGGGTGGAGGAGATGGTTGGAGACTATGCTGATACCTTGATTGTCCTCAAACTTACGCCCACTCTTAGTTGATCCTTTGGTTGATCGTTTTTGCACCAATTTCTACTGCAGCATTTGCTTCGTGGTGATTTTCTTTATTTCTGTTTCTACATTTAGTAATTGGAATGCTACTGTCAGAAGGAGCTTTTTCTTCTCGACCGTTAATTTATGCACTCACTGATCTATTGCATGAGTACGGACCTGTGGATGTTTATTTTACTCTCTGGGTTAAAATTCAGCATTATTGTTTCTGAGCTCTTGCCCAATTTGTGCCGGTTGTGGCTAGTGGGGGCTCCTTCCGATGGGCCTCCGTGACACTTGGACACGCCTCTCTCCTTTTTCTGAGCCTGCTCTCACTTTTGGTGCTACAAGATGAGCCTCTTGCATTTTGCCTGCTCTGGCCCTGGAAACAGCCCCTTCTCTAAAGAGTTTCTAGGACACGGACACCTTTACTCTGTACGTACGCACACATACTTCCTGTGTGTGTGTTCGGGATCCATTGTGTGCCGGGCATGATGCCTAGTCCCTGACACGAGTGGCTGTGAGGAGGTTAAGTGCCCTGTCCAAGGTCACACAGGTGACAGGCCATCACGATCAGGACCTGGGTGTGTTGATGGCAAAGCCTTTTCGCAGAAGCCTGCCTCGTGTCGACACATTGGCATGGTAGTGCCCACGTGCAGGTGACGAGACAAACTCCTGTGCGGGACACGGTGTGTGCGGTGTTAATGCTTCCTCCACCTGCTCTTGCTACCCGACGGCTGGCGGTCAGCCCTCCCTTCTCAGAGGTAATGACGGCCTCCATTATGTTTTATATGCTATTAATTACCCAAAGCAGTAACTGTTGGAAAGTAAACAACCTTTAAATCTTGGCCGGCCTGGGCAATTGCCTCCTGTTCTTGGGAACACTGTGATCTGGGCAGGAGGCCCTGCACCGGGTTCCGCTCACTGGGCACAGCCGCTCCTGAGGGAGCGCCTGGTGGGCACGGCCTGGGGGAGGCCAGCAGGGCTGGGTCTGCTCTGGGCAGCAGGGGTGTCCCCCACCGGCCCCCCCCCCCCCGACGGTGGCAGAGACACTCAGGTAGCCCTGGTGGGGTCGCCCCAGGGCGTGTCCCAGTGTGGCTGCCTCCTGGCTGTGTGACCTTGGGTGGCCGGGTCACGCGGTGCGCAGAGCTCTTGTGAGGGCTGCAGGAGTCCGTCTGTGCAGCACTGAGTGCAGTGGTCAGTGCATGAGTCGGGCTCAGTACCTGAGCGCATTTCACGCCCTTTCGCAAATGCTAATCGTGACTGGTACTGGTTGAACACTTACTGCATGCCAGGCTGCAAGTACGTTATCTCATTCAGTCTCCCAACCACTCTGCAAAGGACATTTTGCAGATGAGGAGGGGAAGATTCAGAGAAAGTCATGAACTTGCCAGGATATGGGAAGGTCTAGGCTCAACGCCAGTGCATCTGACCTGACCCCGGCTGCCCTCCCCGTTCTTGTCTTGGGCCAGGCCACAGGCTGCTGAGACTTTGCCATTCACTTGCAACGTCACCTTGGGTACATCAGTATCTCTCTGGGCCTTGGTATCCTCCCCTCTAAAATGGGCACAGTCATAATGCACTGTGGGTTGTCAGGGTGGGCTCTCAGAGAGACGCTGGGCACTCCCTGTGTCTGCCCTTGTGTGCACGTGTTTGGTGTTCTGTTTATTGGATGAAGTCTGTTTTCCCCAAATGCCCATCTGTCTGGTTGGGTTTTGGGTACTGGCCTGGCACTGGGAAAAAGAATACCAATCATTGTTGGGCATCTGTTACATGCCTGGGACAGTATGAGACACTCCCTACTGTTTGTTTCATGTTTTTCAAATTCACATGTAATATATTTCTAGTTTTCAACAGCGTTAATGCTGAAGATGTATATAATTTAAGAGGGAAAGGTCCTTTTCTGTCAACTGTTAGATACGTATATTAGACTCAGAAATATAAGGGGGCATGTATAACAGTTAAAAATAAAAGTGCAGTTACATCGTGAACATGTTATTCAGCAACTTTTTTGATGGGGTATTTGCATCATAGACTGTGTATCCACAGTATTGATGGGTATTGTCAAAATACCCAATAGGCTGTGATATTATCTGTCCCACCTCTAGTGTGTTTGAGAGTCCACGCCCATATTTTGTCCTTTGGGGATGCTAGCAGTCGGTTAAATTTTTGCCAGTCTGATAGATGAAACTCGCATTGCATCATTGCCATTTGGCATTTCTTTGACCATCAGGGAGGCTGGGCATCTGTTCATGTTCTTCTTGGTGTGACTGACTAGTTCCAGCTCTGTTAATTGCTTTAAGGAATTAAAAAAAAAATTTTTTTTTAATCTTTATTTTTGAGAGAGAGAGAGACAGAGACAGAGTGTGAGCAGGGGAGGGGCAGAGAGAGAGGGAGGCACAGAATACGAAGCAGGCTCCAGGCTCTGAGCTGTCAGCACAGAGCCCGATGTGGGGCTCGAACTCAGACACCATGAGATCATGACCTGAGCCAAAGTCATAGGCTTAGCCGAATGAGCCACCCAGGCACCCCTGCTTTAGTAAGGGAACTTAATATCAAATTCTGCCACCATTAATTCTGAGCCTGTCACATGCCACTACTGTACAAGAGGGTGGAATGTGAATGTGTGTGTGTGTGTGCGCGTGCACGCGCAACTCTGGTTCAGGTAAACCAGTAGCTGGCCTGTCCTCAAGAGCTTCCGGTCTAGCTGAGGACCTCCAACTTAGGCATTGTGCAAGAAAGCCACGGGGCAAAGCTGCGAAGCATCAAAAGAAGTTGGGAGGGAGGGAGAGGGAGAGGTCAGCAGAAAGAGTGAACATTATATAAAAACTCGAATGTCAATGTCTATAAATAAAGTTTTATTGGACCACAGCCACACCCATTCACTCATGTGTTGTGTATGGCTGCTTCCTTGTTCCAGTGGCAGAGTCGAGTAGTTGTGACAGATAACCTTATGGGCCACAAGGCTGAACATAGTTACTATCTGGCCCTTTAGGGAGAAAGTTGGCTGATGCCTGGGCTAGAAGGTGTTAGATATTACGGGCTGTGAGGGACGAGGGAATGAAGGTCTGTTGAGCACTTGTCTGGAGTGGGTGCAGTGTAAAGTGCCCGATGTATATTTTCCTTGGAAGAGAGGTTGCTTTTGTATCCCATGTAGTCCTTGCCCTCCTTCTTCCATTTCTGGTAGTGCTCCTGCAGGGTGGAGGTGAGCAAGGGCAAAGGGGCAGGGCGGAGGGTGGACATAGTCTTAAGGGTGGGGGATAAGGAGGGTTCTACACCCCTTGGAATGGCGTCTGGGCCCACTGGGCAGGGTCCTAACCATTCTTGGGGAGGGTGGCCCAGTTCCCTACTGAGCCTCAGCTGGGGGCCCCCCCGCTGCTTCCTGGGAGCTAAAGCTGGAGTGCCAAGGTGCTAGGGGTCACCAGGGCTCTGCTGGTTAAGGTGGGGAGGTGGATGTGAAGACTGTGACCGCCCCTCCTCCAGCTCAGGCCATTCCTGGCCTGGTGGCCACCTGCTGACGGCTAGTTTACATCACCAAGTGCCAACCCTGGGGCTCCTTCCCTTTTAGCCTTTAAAAGACCTTTAACTGCTCCAAAGTAGAGGGTGGGGGCTGGGGATGGTAGAGGGTATTGCCCTGAAGACTTTGGGGGAGGAAGGACCACCATCCCCTGGTAGGGCCCTGATACATCTGCCTGTGTTCTCACTACAGGGGGGGCGGGGGGTTGAGATCCAGCCAGAGACCTATGTGCCGCTCTCCATTAGGGGCGCCTTCAATCCGCCAACAGCCTTCTGCCCCTTAAATACCGGTGTCGTCCACATTTTCGAGACCTGGAAACTGAGACTCACAAACGGAGTGATTTACCCATTAGTGAGTGGTGGGTCCGCCTATGACCCCAGGCTCCAGACACGTTCCCAAAGTAGTTTTGGGAGCTTGCAGAAGAACACTGGCAGATGCTTATCTCTGTAATTTTTCAGTTACTGTTTGTTTCCGGTATGTGATTATGATTGTTCTGTATGCAGCTCTGACACACTTTTCGAAACTAAGTTTAAAAAGTGAGTTGATTAAATAAATAGCATCCTCACTTACAGGCAGTTTATTTCAGTGGCAGAATTGTGGGGTAAATGAGGGTGGTGAATGCTGTCCCCGCTAGCATCTTGGTACGCCCTGCATCCAGCGTGTCACTGGGCACGGAGCGGGTGGCCGTGGGGGATGCAAGGGTGACTGCTGAGTAACGGAGCCCAAGGGACCCTCCCTGTGAGGTGGGGGTGGGGAGTCAGAACACACATGACCAAAATGCAGTGCAGATGACAGCTGGCTCCCAAGTGTCCTGCCTCCACCCCGTTGTTGTGTGTGTGTTTTAATTTCAGATCGATTGAGGACTACAGAGAAGAAGAGAACACATACTCGTGTGCCCAACACAGTTTGCAACCTTGCCAAATTTGCTCCTGATTGTCCCTCTTTCTAATGCTGTTGCCTTTCTTCCCTCCTCAGAAGCAAAACCACTTGTGAAATTGGCGTTGGTTTGAAATGTTGGTGTTGGTTTGAATGTCCACGCAGATTCTTAATTTTTTTACTGCCTTGCGTAGTTAGCTATCAAATTAATGGCATCATTTTTTGTGTCTTTTTTTTGTTAAAATTTTTTTTTAATGTTTATTTTTGAGAGGGAGGGAGACAGAACATGAACATGAACAGAGAACATGAACATGAGAGGGGCAGAGAGAGGGGGAGACACAGAATCCAAAGCAGGCTCCAGCCTCTGAGCTGTCAGCACAGAGCCTGACGCAGGGCTCGAACTTACAAACTGGGAGATCAGACCTGAGCTGAAGTCGGACCCCTAAGCAACTGAGCCACCCAGGTGCCCCATCACTTTCTGTGTCTTTAAACTTAATATTAAGTAGTTTCTTGTGTGTCACCAGATACCTTTTTTAAAAAACTTGTTTATTTTTAAGTAATCTCTACACCCAACGTGGGGCTTGAATTTACAACCCCGAGAGTAAGAGTTGCATGCTCTACCCGCTAAACCAGCCAGGTGCCCTTACCATATACCTTTTTTGCTTACTATTATGACTCTGAGATTTCTCCATGTTGGTGTGTGTCACTAGAGTGCTCATTTTAAGTGCTGTGTGCACTTCCGTTCTAAGTCAAATAATAGAATCAACGTATCTCTTTTCGTGGTGCTGGATAGATAGGTTGTTGACAGTTTCTCCCCGTAATGAGCGATGCCACAGTGAGCAAGTTTTGTCTGCCTCCTGATGTACATGAAGAGCTTCCTTAGGATATGCTTTTAGAATTGGATTTGCCTGACTGAAGGGTTTGTACATCTTTCATGAAACCTTGTTGCCAGACCCTTCTCCAAAATGGTTGTATCAGTGTAATGCTTCCATCAGCAATGCCCAAGAGTACCCATTCTCTACCTTGTAATCGGCACTTGATATCATCCGACTGTAATTTTTGCCCCTCCGATGGATGGAAGATGGTATCTTACCTTACTTTGCGTCACCCTGCACACTTGTAGAGACCAGCATCTTTTCATGTGCATGTTGATCATTTTCTCTTGCCGGAGAGTGATCATTATGACCCAGTTTTCCAGGTCAATCCCCACTTGTAGAGACCGTGTAATTATTAACAGCACCCTTGGCGTTTTCAAAAGTGTCTGGGTATAAATGTTATCATGGTTTTCCTATATAATATAAAGGGCATCTTTTTTCCTTTGTGTATTTGTGTCTACTTTAAAAAAGATCCTTTCCTACCTCATGGTCATAAAATAATCTCATATGTTTTTCTAGAAACGTTAGGTTTTGCTCTTATTTTGGTTTTCATTAACTTAGAATTATTATATACGGTATGAGGTAGCCATGTATTTTTTCCATATGCATAACCACACTCTTAAAAAGTCTGTGTCTTTTCTCACTGTCATAGATCACGTTTCCAAGTGTCTACAAGTCTATTTCTGGCTTTTTTATTCTTTTAGTCTGTTTGTTTCCATGCCAAATTACATGATTTTAGTGATTATAACCTTATATCTTCAGAGTATTTTATTTTATTATTATTTTTTATTTTATTTTTTAAATTTTATTTATTAATTTTTTTAACGTTTATTCATTTTTGACAGACAGCGTGAGCAGGGGAGGGACAGAGAGAGAGACACAGAATCCGAAGCAGGCTCCAGGCTCTGAGCTGTCAGCACAGAGCCCGATGCGGGGCTCAAATCCACAAACCGTGAGATCATGACCTGAGCCAAAGTTGGATGCCCAACTGACTGAGCCACCCAGGCACCCCCCCTTTTTTTTTTTTTTTTTTTTTTTTTAGAGAGAGAGAGAGAGAGCAAGCACGAGTGGGGGAGAGGGGCAGAGGGAGAGAGAGAGGATCTTAAGCATGCTCTGCACTCAGAGCAGAGTCTGACACGGGGCTCAATCCCACGACCCTGGGATCATGACCTGAGCTGAAATGGAGTTGGGTGCTCAATCGACTGAGCCACTCAGGTGCCCCCGGAGTTATTTTAAATGGAGCGGTATTTTAAATGGAGTGTTTCAGGGAGACTAGTTTGTCATGAGGAAACAAATATCAGACCTCATGCAACAGTGTGGTCACATGTCCATTAGACTTTGAAGGTGCATCTTGGTTTAGCAGGTGTATAGGATATTAGGGATTTAAGCCTTAAAGGAAGAGGAGGGTTTAGGTGTGTGGGAGAAGGTCATACAATAAGATGAATATAAAGACATTCAGGAGGAAACATAAAGTGGACTCCTTGAATATTAGAACCAGAAGGGACCTTTGAAGCCACTAGAGACTGTATGCGGTAGTTTGGCTAAGTGATCAGTCTTTGGAGTCTGATAAGCCCAGGTTTGATCTTCACCAAGATTCTTAACGTCTCTGGATCTTAATTTTAATTTCCTCATCTATAAAATGGGAGCAGTGATGGGTTTTCCTCATAAGACCGTTGGGGGGACCAAATCCAATAATGCACGTGACAGGCTTGGCCATGTCCTGGCATGTAGCCGTACAGAAACTGAATGATAGTTACTTATTATCCTATTTCCTTGATTCTAGGGCCAACTTCTCTTTCTTTTGCCACATTTTACAATTTTGGAATTAGAACAGGCTTTTACCTTCATTTCCTGTAGTGCTTGTTTTTCTTCCCAGGTTGTTTAGAATGTGGGAAACAGAATATTTTATAGACCAGGAATTGGGGCCAACATGCTGTATGCAGAATCCACCCTCCAAGTTGATTTGGTCATCCTAGGAATCCTCTCTCTTGTTGATCCTAGAGAGAAGAAGGAAGGGGAAAAAAACCCCATCTTAACTTGGGATGGGGATATATACCGTGACATGCTGTAGCAAACTGGTACCTCCCAGGAAAGAGAGAATCATGTAGAACTATAGATGTCCCCCGCCCAGTGAATGACACCCACCGGGTAGGATGCGGTAGGATCTGGAAACATTTAGTGTCTGCTCCTGGCTGTGCCAATTGTGCCCAAGTCAGGGAACCTATGCCCCCTCCTCTCAGTGGGGCCCACGACCCCAAGCTGCCCGAGTCACAGGCTGTCTGACCTGTGCTGAGATTCAGGTGAGTGAACACCTGAGCAGATGCTGCCACCACGGGAGCACCCAGTGACTGGGAGCTGCCAGTTACTGTCCCCCGAGGCACGCCTCTCCCCTCCTGCCAGCTTGCCTCAGTTTTGCTTGGGATCGCTTTCTCATTCATTCATCCCCTCCGCTCTAGAAATCCTGTGCGCTCTTCAAAGTCCATCTTGAATGTCATCTCCTAGTCCAAACCTTTTGTCACCCTTCCCCACCCCCCCCCCCCCGTCACACCCTCATTCTCTGTGAGTATTGCTCAACTTTGGATCTCTGTTGTCTCTTAAGGAGATTTTCCAAATTCTGCCTTATATGACTACTTTTCCTACGTGGTGTGATGTAGCCTGGAAGACTGCTAACCTTCGAGGGCAAGAGTGTGTCTTAGTTTTGCAAACCCTGTGTGTAGTTCTGGCACAGAACAGCATCGCAAAGAGTATGAAATGACATTTAAGCACACACTTGCGGAATATCTACTGTGTGTCAAACAATATAGTAACCAGCGGAACAGATGTACTCTGTGCCCTCATGGAGCCTGCTTCCTTCCCTTGGCTCTCACTCATGCCCTGAAATGATGCTGGCCAAGCAGAGAGGTGCCCCTGTGCTCAGGTCAGTTCAGCTTTCATGACCTCGCTGATTGGTGTGTGAGACCATGGACAGTGGCCTTCTGATGGCGCTGTGTGAGAGCTGGGCTTGGGGAGGTCGGTCTGGCCCCAGCGTTGGCGTCTAGGCAGGCATGGGAGAGAGGTGCCCCGGAGTGTGTGTATATGCAGGAGGAAGGGATAAGGACGGGAGATTGGAGAGGCGGTTGGGGAAGCACGTGGGTCAGACCTCGCAGCAGGTGGAAGAGGCTGTAGCCCCAGACCCAGGGCCCCACTTACTAGCTCTGAGCCCAGATTTCACTGCCCCTTCTGTTCAGGCTCAAAACGGCCCTGCATGGGGCAGGAGGGGAGCCTCGGTTTGCTTGAGCTGGGGCTGTCCTGCAGAGCCTGGGGTCAGTGCTAATTGGGCCCTGGGGCACCTGTAAACCCATAGTGATGACCGCTTGGGCCTCAGGCCTCATGCCAGAGCTGGCTATGTTTTCCGCTTTCCCTCGGAGAAGGTGGAGGACGCTGGAAAAACCAGTTAGGGTGTGTGAGGCTCCATTTTATGTTGCTGTTAAGGGAGTGTTGGCTCCAGAGCCCGGAAACGTATATTAAAAATCTGGCTCTTTCAGAAAGCTAGAAGCATTGGGTACGTCAGCAAGTGGCATCTCCCGGACTGGTAAGTGGGCAGGACAAGAGTTTGGGGCTTGCGCCTCCCCCCTCTGATGCGAAGGGCACATCGTCCTGAGTGGTAACTGGGGCTTAGTGCATCACTGTGCCCCTTGGTCCCGTCCCAGAGGCTGGTAAAATACCAAGTGGGCATTTCTGTGCTTGGCCGGCCTCGTTTCCAGGCCTGGTGGGAGCCGTGGGAAGGAGCTCCGTGGCACACAGCCCTGTGTCCGTCCTGCTCACTTCCGAGTCCCTGCGATTCACGTGGTGTCGGGCAGTACTTGTTGTAGGCGAATATTTGGAAGCAATGATTTAATCTCATGTTCTTCGCCCATTCTGTTGTTCATTGCAGGGAGGATGAACAACTTTGTGGCTGCTTTAACAAATTACTACAAACATGTTGGCTTAAAACAAAACAACAGAAGTTTATTCTCCCAGAGTTCTGGTGGCTGGAGGTGGGAAATCTGATGGGGCTGTGCTCCTTCCGGGGGCCTTAGGGGACCAGCCAGTCTTTGCACCTTCCGGCTGCTGGGGGCTCCAGGTGTTCCTAGATCTCCAGTCTCTGTGCCTCTGCTGTCACATTGTCTCCTCTCTGTCTCCCGCGTGTGTCTCTTATAAGGACACTTGTAATTAGATTTAGGGACCTCTGGATAATCTAGGAGTATCTCCTCATCTCAGTATCCTTAATTTAATTGCATCTGCAAAGACTCTTTTTCCAAATACAACATAACATTCACAGGTTGTGGAGATGAGGGTATGGACAGGCCTTTTCTGGGAGGTGGCAGCGTTCAACCCACCCCCAGGGCTCTTAGGGTTTTTCAAATCATGGCCGTTGTAGCTGTTTTAAAGCTGCTAGCCGCTGGGTTTGTGCTGTTTGCAGTCAAGTTTTGTGTGTGTGTGTGTGTGCGCGCGTGTGTGTGTGTATAAAGAGAGGGAGAGGTGGGTTTTAATATAGGTAGATTTCCATTTTCCCCAGTTTTAGTTTCCGAAAGTCCTTCCCTATTGAGTGTTAGCTAAGTATGATTTATGTTCACATAAAACCTTAAGAAACTGGGGGCTCCTGGGTGGCTCCGTCAGTTGAGTGAGCGCCTAACTCTTGATTTCGGCCCAGGTCATGATCTTGCAGTTGGGGGATTGAGCCTCTCTGTTCTGAGCGTGGAGCCTGCTTAAGATTCTCTCCCTCTCTCCCCATTCGTACTCTCTCTAAAAAAAGTAAAATAAAAACCAACCTTAAGAAATTTACTGTTTAGTCCAGTGGTAACTTCTTTTGATATTTGCTGTGAGGTGAATACCTATAAAACCCAGAGAAATCCGAGTCAGGTCTGTAGTTTGGTGAATTGCATGTGCCGTGGTCAGTTTCCTGCTTTTGCTAATGAACCGTATTTACCTGGATGCCACCACTGGGGAAAATGGGGGACAGGCACTCAGGATCCTTCTGTTCTACATTTGTAACTTCTTGTGGGTCTATCCTTATCTTAAAAAAAAGAATCAAACCGCCAATCGGATTTACCAATTCCAATCATCGAATCATTTATTCTCTGTTAATTTGTAAAACATCCTTTATTAGTTGTGAAATATATTAGGGTGTTTTAGAGTTGTGGTTATGCTTATTTACTTTGGGAAAAATTGACATCATTTGATATATGGTCTTCCTGTCAACGAATATGGCACGTCCTATTTATTCAGACTGTATATTATTTCCTAATAAAACGTGTATAGTTTCCTTCAGGTTATTCATAGATGCGATTCATAGATTCAAGTTCTCTCTGTTACTGTGGATGAGTCTTTTCTCCACGTATGTTCTTTAACCAGCTTGTGCTGGTTGGAATCCCCACACCCTTTAAATACATGAAATTCTTTTAACTTGGGAAAATGCTTTTCATTCTGCAATTAAAGACAATGTTTAACAGGCTTTTACTCGTTCCTTTAACCTGCTCTCGGGAATGGTATGGTCAGTTATTTACTGTAATGTGGATTTGGGTGAGTGGCTATGTTCTCCAGCCAAGTGAATTGGGGGGGGGGGGGGGTCCTTTATGAAGAAATGTTAAGTTACGTTCCGTAAATTTAATGTTAACTCCATTTTGTTGAATTCTGTTTCTTTGAAAATTGTGGAAGTGCTGTGTCTTGGGGTACACATGGTGTGCTACTTGGGGTGCCCTAGGTGCAACCAGGCTGAGTGGACAAGCTGGGGTGTGCAGTCCAGAGAGTCCATCTAAGTTGGCCACGGACTGACGCCTCTGCTTTGTTGCCTGGGGCCATAAGGCCTGGGTGGCCACTCAGGAGGTCAAGAAGGCCTCTGTCTGGGTGAACCCCAGATTTGAAAGCACTCAGAAATGGAAAATGTATTGTTAACCCCCCTCTAGGTCAGTCTTATGAAATCAGGCTGCTGGAGAATCGGAAGCTGGGAGACTTTCAAGATCTGAACACGAAATATGTCAAGGCAAGGCTGTGGGGCCGCCGTCCCTCCCCAGGGGTTGGTTGGGGTCTGGGAACCTGGGCTTGCCGAGGATGGGGCTCAGGAGTGGCTGGGAGGTTTGGGGAAAGCTCCAGAGTGGGAATGGGTTCCTGTTCCATGGAGCGTGTTGTCTCAGGGGCCAGGGGCAAGCCGGTGGCACTGAGGACCAGAGGGGCCTGGGCTGATCGAACGGGCTCTGGGTTGGGCAGACTCAGGTTGGAGCCAGGCTTTGCCACTTACTGAACTTCCCTGAGCTGTCGTTAGCTCATCTGCACAAAAAGGTATATATGCACGTGAAGCACTTAGTAATCCTGGAAAAAAGGGTCGCCATCATTTTCACTGTGTTATTGGGGTTCTGAGCGGGGAGAAGCACGCAGAGCTTGTGAGCAGGGAAGGGAGGCTCCAGCAGGAGGGGCCTTGGTCTTGAAGGGTAGGAGGTTTGCCCTGGTAGGTGCTTCCTCTTGGGTCCTTGTTGGCCTCACACCTGGCTGTCCCCTCCCGGCCTCCCCTCCTCCAGAGCATTATCCGAGTGGTTTTCCACGACCGCCGGCTGCAGTACACGGAGCACCAGCAGCTGGAAGGATGGCGGTGGAGCAGGCCCGGGGACCGGATCCTGGACATCGGTGAGTCCCTTGGGCTAGGAGGGGCCCAAGGCACTCCAGGCACATTGGGGTTCTTCCTGGATGCTATCGGACTCATGCCTGTGGGGGACACTTCAGTGCGCTATTGCCTTGGGCAGAATGCTGTGGGAGCTGGCACAGGTGACCGTGTCCTCAGGCCTACCCTCGGGGACTTCCTCTTTCAGTGGCATGAGAAGGCCACTCCGGGGATTGCCCGGAGGCTTTGCAGAGGGTCCTGCCTTAAAGGATTGTGATCTGTGATGGAGGGAAGCTTGGGTATCACAGAGACGGGCAGCAGAAACTGAATTTTGGAGTCTTAGGCACGGATCCCGGGGTCTTTTATCTATAACCCTGGCAGCCATTTGGGTTTTGGAATTTAGAACTTAGAATGACACCAGGGTGCGTAGACCCCCAAGCTGCACGGAATGCCTCCAACAGGCAATCAAGCACACTGATACTTCTGCAGCAGAATAGAATGACTGGTCACACGAAATGGGACAAAGACTAAATAGCTTCGTGGCACTTCAAGTCGGGCTTTCTGCCAAATGGGTCACGCAAAACGTACTTTTCAGAACTTTTGGCATTTCAAATGGTGGTTAAGGCATTTGGACCTGTAATGAGAGTCCTTCCCTAAATACTTGGGAGTGGCTGACACTTGCACTTTTGTGTATGTGTATGTGTGTGCAGATATTCCACTGTCTGTTGGTATCTTGGACCCCAGGGCCAGCCCGACCCAGCTGAACGCTGTCGAGTTTCTGTGGGAGCCTTCGAAGAGAGCCTCTGCATTCATTCAGGTAGGCGGGGGAGTGGTTGTCCTCTGGGGAAGCCAGGAGTCTCGGGGCCCACGTGTAGTTCCTCAGAACAGTCCACCTGCAGGGCCCTGCTGGGCTCCTGTTCTCTTTTGCAGGGACATACCCCGAAGGGGAGGGGGTGCAGGAGTGTTGCCCATGCACAGAGCTAGCTGGTCCCTGGGGCTGGAAAAGGACTTGGCATGTTGTAGAATCCTGGGTGGAGTTTGCTTATCAATATATAAGCTTGCTACAAAATAAGCATGTCTTGGCGTACAGAATATGAAATAAGATTTTTTTCCATGATAGTTTCTAAGATTAAATTATTTAGTGGTCAGGCACCTGGTATGCATTCAGGGGCATGGCAGGGCCGCTGTGCTTCTGGGCTGGCACAGGCTGTCTCACTCACTATATGTCCCTTTCTGAGCCTCTTTGTTTTTCCACCTGTCTTACAAATCGGACAATGAGCATAAAGTCATTACTGTAGTACCTGGTCCATAGTAATTGCTCAGTAAAAGTTATGACTTTTGTTTTAAAACATAATTACAGTATTCTTACTTTATTTAATTTATTTTTTTAAAGTTTATTTATTTGGAGAGAGAGAGAGAGTGTGCATGCATGCAGCAGAGGGGCAGAGAGAGGGAGAGAGGGGGCTCAATCTCATGAACCATGAGATCATGACCTGAGCCGAAACCCAGTTGGTTGCTCAACTGACTGAGCCACCCAGGCACCCCTCTTACTATATTTTAAAGTCACTATTATAATAGTGTTGTATTGCCACAGTAATACATTATTATAGTATTATAGTGTTAAAATAATAAATATACATTGAGTGTGGTAGGTACTTAGCAGAAACACAGAGATGGTTCCAGCCCCCTGGTCATGCTTCTGACCTGGCCCCAGGAACCTGGACACCAGGGCCACTGGGGGCTTAGCTATGGTCCCACCTGCTCTGCAGTCTGTGGGGTCTGCCTGGGGAGAGAAATGAGGGTGGGGCTACTGGGGTCCGTGGGCCTGAGCAATGGCAAGGACTTCGCTGGTCAGGCAGGGCCCCCAAGGTCAAGGGACAAAGGTGGGAGGGCGTGTCCTTTATAAAGCGGGACGGAGGGCCATTGGCCTGGGGAGAGCGGGGAGGCTGACACAGATCTGCACCTGACTAGGCAGGATGGAAACCTTCATTTGGCCAGGGGCACTTGCGGAGCCCAGGGCCGGTCCCTCTTCTTGCTTCTTGCCCATGTTTCCCCTTCCAGGTACACTGTATCAGCACAGAATTCACCCCGAGGAAGCACGGGGGTGAGAAGGGGGTGCCTTTCCGAGTACAGATTGACACATTTAAGCAGAACGACAATGGGGAATACACAGAGCACTTGCACTCCGCCAGCTGCCAGATCAAGGTGTTCAAGGTAGGACATCCTTGCCACGTTCCGCCCGGGGTCACACGTGCCCACGGGTCCCTGCCTGCGCTGGACAGTGACGCCAGCACGTTGACCTGTGCAGTCGCCCTGGAGGCCCAGCAGGGGGCTTGGCGTCCCTGTAGCCCGGGGCTCCCGCCTGGATTCCTGAAGAGCCCGAGCAGTATGTCTTGGGGTGATGGGCCTGGCCACTGTGGGCGTCCTTCTGCGTGTGGCACCTTCCGTCTCCCATCACCACAGATGGCCGTGCCCAGCTCTACTTTGTACAATGTCTGGACTTGAACGTTTTTAGGTTTTTGTTTTCCTCCCATGCACTTTGTAGCTGGCCACAGATTCCGTAGTTCGATTCTCCTTAAACTCAAGCCAGGAGGCCCCTTGCAGGAATCCTGGCCACAGATGTTCTTACCGAGGGCCCGAGGCCATGTCGCTGTCTGCAGTGGCCTCCTGTCAGAGAAAGAAATGTTTTTGGAGGTACCTCCTCCCTTGTCCTTCCTTGCTCACGCCCTGCAGTTGCCCGTTACTACTTTTCATCTCGGTCTGGACCGATACTTCCCAACGATGATTCGTGGCCGGTGACGCAGCTGAAGGTCCTGCGTGGCCTGGGGAGATGCAGGGTCACGACGGAGCCTGTGGCACCCCCAGGGGCGAGGGCGGGCGGGCTGTATGGATTGGGACACCTTGGTCAGTTAGCATTGCCGTGGTAGCACCCTTCGCAACCCTGCTTCAGGATCGGGACTCCTTGAAATCAAACCCACTCTATCGGTTGCCTATTGCTGCTCTAACAAATTACCATACGTTTAGGGGCTTAAAGCCACACACATTCACGATCTCCCAGTGCTGGAGGCCCGAAGTCTGAAAGGGTCTCCTGGGCTCAATTCCTTTCCGGAGGCTCCAAGGGAGGAGAATCCCTTTCCGTACCTTTTCCAGCTTCTAGAGGCCTCTGCCTTCCTCGGCCTGTGACTTGTCCACCTGTCTTCAGAGCGAGCGAGAGTGGCCGGGCCCTTCTCGCCACACCTCTCCAACCTCCTCTCCTCCCTTCCTTGCCCACTTCGCGGCCCTGTGGTTATATCGGACCCCCCGGGATGATGCAGGATAACCTTCCTGTTTGCATCTCACACTGCTAGCTCTGTTAACTCCACATGCAGCCTTACCCCTTTTGCCGCATAAGGTGGTAGCCTGTCGGCTCCTGGGGATCAGGACGTGGCCATCTCTGGAGAACACGCTTCTGCTGACCTTGTCCACTGGTGCACTGGGTGCCGCGGCCTCTGGTCTTATTGCCTGCTCTAGGATCTCACAGTTCTGGGTCCGGTGGACAGCTCCACAGCTGTGTTGCTGGAGGTCTTTGCCTGTCCCCAGTCAGCCCTCCGTCCTTGTCATATACAGACCACATTTGTGGTCCTTCTAGCCGTACTTGTCCTCAGGTCCTGTGGCATCCAGTGGAGTTCCTAGGGATCAGAGGCTGTGCTGGGCAGCAGGAGAGAAGGGACAGTGTCTGCCCCCCTGGAGCGCCTAGGCCTCCCCACGCCCCCTACCAGCTCCCCTTTCTACACCTTGAGGCAGAAGCTCAGTAGCGAGGGCTCTGTCCACCACACTCCTGGACCATACACCGGCTATTATTGAGGAATTGGTCTGGAAGCTTCTTTGAATGACTCAAGAAAGGTCTTGGCATCTCCTGCAGGGGTGTAGGGGCCCCTGTCCCCTGAAACTGGCTTCTCGGAATGCCTGAGGAGGTGTGGCCACCCCATGCATCCAGCCCCATCACAGAAGCAGTTCAAGCAGGTGTGCACAAGCACCGGGCGGAGCCTTGCCAACCTGTCCGTCATTCTTCCACCCCTACTCACCCCCATCACTGGGAAGCCTCCTGCTTGTTGGAGCCATGCCCTGAGGCTCTGGGTACATCAGGGCCTCTGAAGAGACAGGCAGGACCCCTCTCTGACCAGCTACCTCCCCCAGGCCTCGCTGGGCCGAGTGCTAGCCCCACACGCAGGCTCGCCCCATGTCTACTGAGTGGAGAATCCCTCCTGTTAGGGACAGGGAGGCAGACGAAGCGGGGTATGGGTCCCGCAGACCTGGCTCTTTCTCTGAACACCGGATCTGTCGTTCCTGTCCCCAGGTGATCGACTCCCTGCAAACCCATTTCCATCTAACATGGGTATCACATCCCCCCCTGAGGGCTGTTTCCTAAAATGCCCTTGAGCTGGGAGCCAAAAGCTGTAGCCTGAGGAAGGTGCATAGAGAGTCTGTGAAGGTGCCATTGAGCTTGGGAGCCGGCGGATTTCACTTCACGCCAGGCACAGTCCACTGTGTATGCAGTGAGACTGCTCTGTTCTGGGGCTGCTTGGAGTCTTGATGTCTGAAGCCACCAAGCAGGCTGTGAATGTCCAGAGCACCCCCGCGGGCAGGGCCGCTATGGCCGGCCTGGTGGTGGTACACACCCGGGCGTGCTCTCTTGGATTCTTCACCTGGTCGACACTAAGTTCTGCTTCAGTTTTTTTTTTTTTTTTTTTTTTAAGACCCCGAACAGCCAAACAGGTTCCTCTTCATTTTAGACAAGTGACTTGAACCTCAGTTTCCTTACCTGTAAATGAAAGAACTGATGGAGCTTGTGAGGCCTGGGCCCCTCTGTAAGTCGCTCACGGGTGCTTGGCGCCCAGGCGAGGCTCTGTCAGGATGGGGGTGTCACCCTGTGTGGGTGGGGCGTGGGAGTGGGAAGCTGCAGCATAGTCCCAGGAGCTGGGGGTCAGGAGGCCTTCACGAGTGTCCAGGGGCTCCTAGCCTGCAGGTGCGGACCACACTTCCCGCACTGGTAACCCAGGGAGTGCAGTGGGATCTGTCGTGGCTCCCAAGGGTTTGTCCACGGGCCAGTGGCATTGACCTTCCCCGTGAGCAGCCAAGTGGCAGAACCCTGGCAGGCTGTGAGTTCCCTTGGGTGGGGAAGTGCAAGGGCTCCAGGAAGAGGACTGCGTGCTTGCTGCCTGGGAGGCGAGGGAGACGCTCTCCTGTGCAGAGATCCTGCCTGGGCTTCTGGGCCCCGGGTGAGGTGGGGCGTGTGCAGGCCTTGGGGACTGTCGCTCAGCCCTGGGTCTTTCTCTGACAGCTCCCCCTGCCCATTTTGGGCTAATTGGACCTCTGTGCTCTGCACTTGCAGCCAAAGGGAGCTGACCGGAAACAGAAGACCGACCGGGAAAAGATGGAGAAGAGAACTGCCCAAGAGAAGGAGAAGTATCAGCCGTCCTACGAGACCACCATTCTCACAGAGGTGAGCTGGCCGGGTGCCCGGTGCGGGGCCCAGGCCTTTCTGCTGGGAGTAGGACGATGGCACTGTTGGTCTAGATTCTCGGGAAATCGCCCACCTTGAGGGAATGCTTCTTTTGAAAGTGCCCATTAGATTGTGGTAGGTTCCCGGGTCCAGAGCTGTGTTAATGTGATAAGGCCGGGTGGCCAGAAATAGCTTCCAGCTCTGGGCTGCCATTTGTACTTTCCAGAATCGGGTTATTATTATTTTTTTGATCAGTAAAGGCCCTAAATCCAAAAGGTAGAAGAGAGTGTATGTACCTCAGAAAATACCTCTCCCAAAGGTGCCCTAGCCTCGAGCTTTCCCCAAGGGCAGCTGGTGTCTCTGGGTCCACCTGTGTCTGGCCCAGCTTTCTCTGCAAAGGAAGCCAGCTCAAACACATTTGCTCCACACCTGCTTGTTTTGCACCAACAGCACACACAGACATGCTGTTCTGTAACTGTATTTAATAGCCTATGGGAGTCTGTTCCCCATCTGTTCACAAAGAGCATTCTAGTACTTTATCCAGTGGCGTGGCCTCTGTTGTGTAGCTGGATGGCCTACTGGAGGACATCGGGTTCTTTCCAGGCTCTGGCTATTTGAGACAGGGAGCATTGGATGACCCTGTGCACGTGAGGTTCTGCATGTGGTAGAAAGACCCGCGGGCTTCCTTTCTCAGCGGGCTTGCTGCTTGGTGGTTTGGTCAGCTGTTGGAATGGGTTTCCTCCTAACCCTGACACCAACAGCAATCTGCTGCAGCCATTCTCTGTCCAGGGTACGTCTGAGACCCTTGCCGTCACAGGCTCTCCTTCCTCCTGTCACAGGTCACTGCTGGTGCCACCTCTTCCTGGGTGGGCTCTGTTGTTTGTTTAAACAGCTGTTCCCCACTGTGTTCTGTAATCAGTACAGCCAGTGGGTGTCTGTTCACTGAATAACTTGAAAGGCCCTCCACACACGCATGAGGCCCAGTGCCGGCCATGGTGGGGTTAAGGCGATGTCAAGGGTGAGGACTGGCTACGGACCATCTAAGAGAACAGTGGCCGGTCCTGGTCCTGGTCCTGGCTGATGGGGTGTGTGTGTGAGCAAGTGTATTCAGCCATAGGCAGAAGGCTGTCTGCAACAAGGTAGTCTGGAAGCTAATTTTGCGGCACAGGTCAATACGTACTGGTGTTTCATCCAACTTGGGATATAGTGGCCAGTGAGCCCTGGGACAGGAAGAGCCTGCCTTACTCTCGGCAGCAAAGCAGTGCAAGGCCCTGCATTTAGGAATTAGGGCTCAGACCGGTGGGTTCTCCCCAGGCCTCGATCCCTTCCCCTGTGGGTGATGCCATCCGGGGTTGGCCTCCATGCTCCCACTGCCCTGCATCTACAGACACCTCTTCCTTCCTGGCTGAGCCTCAACCTCTCTGTTCCAGGCTATCTCCTGACTTCCCCAGGGGAGGAGAGGTCCGGGGGTGCTTCAGAAACCCCCCCAAGCCCTTGTCAGAGCGGTGTGGTTGGTCAAAACCCCCACCTGGCCTGTGACCTTGTGAGGTGACAGTTTGTCGGCTTTCCTCCTTGGCTCCCGGATTTAGCACCAACAAATTCCAACCCACGCTCACCACAGAGTTAAATATTTGCCAACCTGTGGTTCGGCGGCTGATAGTAAATCTTCAGGAACGCTTCAAATTGGCCCTCTCCAAAGAGGTGTCCTCACCGGGAAGGGAAAAAGTGAATACTGGGTCTGCTGGCTGCCCCAACAGGCAAAACCTGTATGTCTGTGCTTTCTCTGGGAGATTCTCACATACGTTCATTTTTGGCTTCTGCACAAGAAGTTCCTTGGAGGCCAAGGATCACATCTTCCGTGTGGCTTGTCTCCCTGAGCTCCTAGCAGGACACCTGACCCACACTAAGCACGCACAGAATGATGGTGAAGGGGGGCTGCCCCTGGAGATTGAGCAAGTGCCTCCTGCTTTCCAGGGCCCGTCGGCTGATTCTGGTTTCAAATAGTGCAGGTTTTAGTTCTGAGCTTTACTGATGATTTTTGTTTGGGAGTTACCTGGGTCCAGTTCTCCCTGTTGCGTGCATTCACCCACATTTGTCTGTGCCTGGGAAACCTGCCTCTGGGCAGCTGGCTCTCTCCTTGTGGACCCAGGTGATGGATGATGTTTCTTGCCCTCGCTGGTGTGGCTGCTGGGAAGCTCAGAGAGACACATACCACACCTTGCTTGTTCTAGGTATGACTGAATGGCAGGTGTCTTCTCTGCCGTACTTGGTTTCTTCTGTGTGGCCCAAGTAACCCATGCTTTGCTGGCTCACGTGGGCCCCGGGAGAATGTGGGCCAGGTGTTGAGGGCTCGGTGGTTGCATGCACCGGCCTCGATGGCTGCTGCTGCCCGAGTTCCTCCTGAGTACGATGGCCCTCGAGTCACCGCTGCCCTGTGCTCTTTCTGCAGTGCTCCCCGTGGCCCGACATGGCCTATCAGGTGAACAGCGCCCCGTCTCCCAGCTACAATGGCTCTCCAAACAGCTTTGGCCTCGGCGAAGGGTACGTCTGCTGTTTTCTCCCTCTAAGAGTCCATGGAGTGATCGTGGGTATAGGCTCCTTTCGGGATCTTCTTCTCTGCGTTTTCCCTCCTTTAGTACCTTGGCATTGATTTGGGTTTCGGGGAGGTGTTTGTAATATTTGCACAGCTTTCTGTGCGTGGACATGTGTCTGTAAACACCCATCTGTGGGGCAACAGCCCACAACCCGCCTGCCCGCACCTTCCCCCGGTAAAAGCAGGTTGGTCTGCAGGGGCCCTCCAGGGCAGAATGGCCCCCTAGACAGATGGGGCCTTGGGAGGCAGCTGTTTGCGTGGCTGCAGTGGCCGCGAGGGGCCTTCTTGGTTCTCTCTGTGATCCTTGTGCACGTTATTTGGGTAGCAGGGTCAGCCCAGGGTGATCCTGGCCCCGGGTTTCAGGGCTTGTAGCCCAGAAGTGGCCTCGTTACTGGTCACTCAGCTCTGCAAATGCACAGGCCACACTGACTCTAAGGTGACGGTAGTGCAGGGGCCGGTGGGCGTTGGTCCGGCCTTTCCCGGGGTTTGTGGCACAGGAAGGGCCCACGGCGCCCTGTGATGGCTGTGCACATCTTGATCCTGTTCCTGGGGGCAGGGGGAGATGTGGGCGTGGAACCTGGGATGTCTCAAAGCTTGTGCTTGTCACACAAGAGTGTCTATGAACTTGATTTCACAAGGTGAGGGGGGTTGGGGGGGCATAGGAAAGATGTCATGTTCAGAATCAGGCGGACCGAGTGTTAAATCCCACCTTTTGGGGGGTCAGTTCCTTAACCTCCCTCAGCCTTGCTCTCCCCACTACCAAGGGAGTCAGGATTCCATGCAGGGTCAGGGGAACGTGTGTAAGGTGCCCCGGGCCTCAAAGACACGTGACAAAGCGTAGCTGTTTTTACCGATGACTGGTCTGAGGGTCATCCCTACAAGGGCCTTTTCTTCATTGTTACTGTGATAAGGTACACACAAATTGAAACTTATCATTTTATGATTAAAAATTTTTTTAATGCTTATTTTTGAGAGAGAGAGAGAGAGAGAGAGCGAGCGTGTGCCTGCAAATGGGGGAGGGGCAGAGAGAGAGGGAGACACAGAATTCGAAGCAGGCTCTAGGGTCTAAGCTGTTAGTACAGAGCCCGACGCGGGGCTTGAACTTGCGAACCACAAGATCATAACCTGAGTCTAAGATGGATGCTTAACCAACTGAGCCACCCAGGCACCCCTGGGAGGGTCATTTTAAAATGTATTTCTCTTTTGGGGTGCCTGGGTGGCTCAGTCACTTAAGGGTCAGACTCTTGGTTTTGACTCAGGTCGTGATCTCATGGTTTGTGAGATCGAGTCCTGTGTCGGGCTCCACGCTGATGGTGTGGAGCCTGCTTGGGGTTCTCTCTCTCTCTCTCTCTCTCTCTCTCTCTCTCTCTCTCCCTCCCTCCCTCCCTTTCTCTCCCTTTCTCTCCCTTTCTCTCCCTTTCTCTCTCTGCTCCTCCCCTGCTTGTGCTCTCTCTCAAAATAAATAAACTTAAAAAAAATAAAGTGTATCTTTCTCTCAACTTAAAAATCCAGATATTTAGGGGTGCCTGGGTGGCTCAGTCAGTTAAGTGTCCGGCTTTGGCTCAGGTCATAATCTTGTGGTCTGTGAGTTAGAGCCCCTCGTTGGGCTCTGTGCTGACAGCTCAGAGCCTGGAGCCTGTTTCAGATTCTGTGTCTCCCTCTGTCTCTGGCCCTCCCCTGTTCATGCTCTATCTTCCTCTGTCTCAAAAATAAATAAACATTGAAAAAAAATTAAAAAAAAAATCCAGATATTTAGGTCTGTGCCTTCTGTGTAGCAAGCCCTTGAAGGGAGGTCGGTGTGCCTCCAATGATGAGACTGTTTTTCTCGTGGACGGACGTCCCGGGGTGGCTGTTGTTCACTGTAGGACGCCTCCCTGGGAAGCCCCCAGCCCTCTCCTGTCTCCGCAGAGAGAAGTGTTTAGCTGCCGCTGTCCAGGCACCAAGTCACTGTGCAGAGTCGTGTCTGGGGCTTTTAGGGCAGGTGCCCTTCCCTGTGGCTGAGGCTGGGGTGGAAATGGTGTGGGAGAGAATCGGATGCAAACAGACCCTGAGCTTGGGGTGGAGGGGTTATCGCTGGCCCGGCTGTGTTGCCAGCCAGAACATCGTGTCTACCCTGAACGGTTGGTCAGGGATTTTGAGGGGCTGTGCAGGTGGTTACTGCCTACACTCTCTGACCTGGGAAATTCTGGACGCCCTGCTGCATTTGCAGCCAACACCATACCTGAGGGGAGGTGAGAACCCTGGCCCGGGGACCTTCCTGTGTCCCAGAAGGCATCCTCATGCCTTATGACCTGTTCTCTTCCTTTGTAGGAACAGCTCTCCGACCCACCCAGTGGAGACCCTGCCCTTGGGCAATGACGTAAGTATCTGCAGCCAGGCTCTCTGGCCGCGTGTCCCTGGGTACACCCTGCCTGGTCATTTCAAGGCCCCTTCTCTCTGCCTGCAGCACCTGCTTCCATCGGCCTCGATCCAGGATGCCCAGCAGTGGCTGCACCGAAACAGATTCTCACAGTTTTGCCGGCTCTTTGCCAGCTTCTCGGGTGAGGGCATCTCTGTGTTTCATTCATTCATTCATTCATTTATTTATTTATTTATTTATTTATTTATTTATTTTTGGGACAGAGAGAGACAGAGCATGAACGGGGGAGGGGCAGAGAGAGAGGGAGACACAGAATCGGAAACAGGCTCCAGGCTCTGAGCCATCAGCCCAGAGCCTGACGCGGGGCTCGAACTCACAGACCGCGAGATCGTGACCTGGCTGAAGTCGGACGCTTAACCGACTGCGCCACCCAGGCGCCCCCATTTATTTATTTTTAATTTTTTTTTTTTTTGGCCCTTAATGTTTATTCATTTTTGAAAGAGAGAGCATGAGCGGGAAAGGGGCAGAGAGAGGGAGACACAGAATCCGAAGCAGGCTCCAGGCTCCGAGCTGTCAGCGCAGAGCCCAACGTGGGGCTTGAACTCATGAACTGCGAGATCATGACCTGCGCCGAAGTCGGATGCTCAACCGATTGAGCCACCCAGGCGCCGCTATTTATTTTTTATTTTTTTTAATTTATTTATTAAAAAAAATTTTTTTTAAACGTTTGTTTATTTTTGAGAGAGGGAGAGACAGAGCGCGAGCAGGGTAGGGGCAGAGAGAGAGAAGGAGGCACAGAATCTGAAGCAGGCTCCAGGCTCTGAGCTGTCAGCACAGAGCCCGACGTGGGGCTCGAACCCATGAACCATGAGATCGTGACCTGAGCCGAAGTCAGATGCTTAACCGAGCCATCTAGGTGCCCCTGTGTTGTTTTTTAAGACCCACGTCTTAGGTCTTAGAAACACTTAACAAAGCTAGTTACCTTCCAGGACTCTCCCGCTGTGCCTGCAGGGCTGTGGTTTTGTCCAGCATAGCATTGGTCACTCACTTACATTTGGTGACCCTGGGCCAAGTGCTAAATTAGGACATCCTGCCCCTAGAAGTTTCCAGTCGAGGGTGGCTGTTATAGCGGACCATGTGAGTCCCATGGGGCAGGCTCTAGTCTACCTGGGAAGGGCCCCCTTGGCCAGGCAAACGAGGCCGCTGCATACTCAGCAAGCCTTCCTGGTAATGCTGCCTGTCGGTCACACGGTCTCCAGAGCCACGGCCTGTGAGATGGTGGTGAAGCCACAGGTGAGAAGGGGAATCTGGTCCTTCCTTCTCTAAATGGTTATTGAAGCCCTTGCTGACAGGGCTGTTAGAGACCCAGAGCCAGAGCTGTGGGGTATAAGGGTAGACTGAGCAGTGAACATTGCCACCAAGCTGAGTCAGTCCAGAGTGACGGGGAGGAGAGTTTTGGCCAGAACTAGAGGAGCGACCCCCAAGGGCATCTGTGGCAGTGGAAGGAGCACCGCACGTGGTCATCTTTCAGCCCAGCTTCTGTTAAGACCTTCCTCTGTGCTGGGGGGCAGGTATGAGGACGGTGGGACAGGGACGTTATCCTCAGGGGTCCTTGCAGCTTCGAGTCAGTGCAGCTGTGTGAACCAGGCGTCTCAGCGCAGTGTGACCCTTCTGTGATGGGCAGGCTGTGAGGAGGGACGTGGCCCCGGCCGGGGAGGAGCGAAGAGGGCTGCCGTCTTAAGGTGGGGTGCTCTGCACAGGTCTTCCTGAGAAGTGCCCTTGAGCAGAGGCTGGGCCAAGGGAGGGAAGTGAGCCAAGTGGGGAGGGGGACAGTGAAATTTCCAAGTGGGGCGAAAGTGCAGAGGCCACAAGGTGGATGCCTGACTGGTGTGACCACAGAGCAGAGCACCCAGGTGACTGGGGCCAAGGGAACCGGGGAAGGAGGTGAGGTCAGAGAGGTACTGAGGGGCCTGGTAGAAGAGTGGAGGGAGTTTGGCTTTTACTCCATGTCAGGGAGCCATTGTGCCTACAGAAATACACCTGAAACTGTATCTTAACTGTGGCAGGAAAAGGGGAATATGGATATTGTCACTCCTGGCCATGTGGCTGTTGGCCGGTTTTCAGCAGAAGGCTTGTAGCATACTTGTTCCTCGGAGAGTCCACATGGGCACAAGCCTGTAGAGGACTCCTTGAGCTTTGAGGAAGAGACTGTGTCTGCAGACGAGGATGTTCATAGACCTTATTCATAATCGCTCCCAACTGGGAGCACGCCCAGTGCCTATCGGCAGAAGGGACACGTGAGTGTGGTGTATGCACCCAACCAATAATGTCTAAGAAAGTGCATGAATGATGTATAACCACAAACAGCATGAACGAGCCCTTAAATAGAGCTTGGAGGGAGGAGCAGACATAGGAAAACACAGCCGATTCAGTTCTACTTATGTAAGTTTCGAAGACGCACGCAGAACTCCTGCCTGTGAGAAATCAGGACAGCAGTTCCCCATTGGCAGGGAGGGGGGCTGGCTGGCACGAGGGGCCTGTGGGGGGTGGGAGCATTCTGCCTCTTGATCTGTGTGCCGGGAGCCTGGGTGCCTTCAGAGCGGCCGCCTCTGGCGAGCCATGTACTTTTGTATTCAGGCAAGTGCATGTGCGACCGGCGTCCCGTGCTGGGTGCCATGCCCATATGTTACGTGCCGGTGAACGGTGTGGAGGGAGCGGCAGGCAGGCACAGGCTGTGAGGACCTCTCAGCTCTCATAGATGCCCGATTGTTCTGCCGAGTTTTGAGAACACTACTCCTCTCTTGTGCGGTGGTTTTCTGATGTTTATCTTTTTGCTGTTTCTTTCTCCCTGGAATGTCTGATGCTCCCTGAGGATGAGGCAGACTCTTCCCTGTCTCCCCGCCCACGGTGCAGCATCTGTAGGTGCCCAGGGAGGGGACCTTTTCTGTGTGTCCCACTAATGAGCGGCCTCATTTACCTACCTAGGTGCTGACTTGCTTAAGATGTCTCGAGACGATTTGGTCCAGATCTGTGGCCCTGCCGATGGGATCCGGCTCTTTAATGCCATCAAAGGCCGGTGGGTGTCAGTGTCCAGCTGGATACAGGGGGTGGCAGGAGGCCCCATCCCGGTGGGCTGGCTGGTAGGGACAGGGCTCCTCAGGGGGCAGGTGCAGAAGGAGGCCCTTTGAGGGGGGATCAGGGTCATGGGGGGGGTGGGGCGGGGCTGGGCCGGCCGTCCGCTGCTCATCTTGCCCGGAGGCCCCTCCCCTTTCTCTCTCTCTCGCTCGCTCTCTCTCTTTTGGCACGAGCCTTGGCTCTGGATGTCAGCCCCTCAGCCTCTCCCTGGGTGCCCAGCGGCTTGCATGGTCCTGGGTTTCCAGCTGCCTCCTCCCAGAGGGAGGCCTGGATTGGCTACTCAGCCTCATGCCACAGCGCCCGGTTCTCTGGGCAGACTGGAGGGCGGGGCTGGGCCTGAGGGAGCCACCTGCTGCGGCGGAAGTGTTCTGGGCCTCGCCGCTCAGTATGGCAGCCCCGGCCTCGTGTGGCCGTGGAGTGCCTGGTTTCAGGCTAATGCGACTGAGCATGTGACTTTTAAATTTCATTTAACTTTCACACGTGAACAGCCCAGTTTTAGAGGGAGGGAGAGAGCCGCGGTGTGAATCTCAGATCTGATCTGCCTCTTACGGGTTTTACAACGGGGTTAAAGCCTTCATCCCTGTGAGTCTCAGTTTCCTCCTCTGTAAAATGAGGTTCCAGTTCGCTGGGTGTGTGAGGATGGAAGGCAGTGGGCATGTTGAGTTCTGGAAAGCCGGAGAAGGTGTTTGCGCTTGTTACCACCCTGAAAAACGCCTTGTGTCTTGAGCCTCGTGTTCTGGGCAGAGTGCCCTCATGGCCTGTTGTGGGACCTCCTGCCTGCAGGCGAGCCTGCGTGTAGCCGTAGAGGCCCAGCACAAGTATGGGCCCCTGCATGCTGGACCGTTCCGGAACAACAGAGCCTGGTCCTCCTCCCCCTCTCCCATCCCCTCTCCCCCCTCCCTCCTCCCCCCTCCCCCATCCCTGCTATTTCCTCTGCTCCTGCCAGGAACGTGAGGCCGAAGATGACCATTTACGTCTGTCAGGAGCTGGAGCAGAACCGAGCGCCCCTGCAGCAGAAGCGGGATGGTGGTGGGGACAGCAGTCTGTGTGGTGAGTTGTGGGCACCCCTCCCCAACCCAGGGCCGATTATAGGGGTTGGCAGAGTAACAGGAAGATGTAGCAGCAGCCTGAGTCCTCTTGCAGAGAACGTTGCCACTAAACCCATCTCACTCCGGCTTCGTGCAAGACGAGTTTTTGTTAAACTTCCTCCTGGGATCGAAATGTTTTAAGGTGGAGGTCATCCCACAGAACGTGTGGTCCAGCTTACTTCCTTCCTACCTGGGGAACAGGCCCAGGGAGGGGGTGTGTTCCCCCAGAGCCACTTAGCCACTTGCGGTATTGGGAGTGGGGCCTTCTGGCTCCCAGGCTGGTGACAGGTGACACTCAGTGGCCATATTCCCGCAGTGTGGCCTCCTGTGGTTTCCCCCAGCTGGATAAGTCTTTCCTGTGTGGTTTGGTGGCCGCACGAGGGCTGAGGAGCACCTCAGGGGCACGTGGCTCTTTCCGGTCGGCAGTCTAGTCTGGAGGCAGTTTGGTGAGAGGACACGGCTGAGGTCAGGCCCAGTGCCGGCCGTGTGGCCTGTTGGCCGTGTGGCCTCGGGCAGGGTACCAGGGCCTGTGCCGCAGCTTCCACATGTGTGAAATAGAGACAGCAACCCAACCCCCAAGGCGTGCGGTTTCGGCGAGACGATGCAGGGAAGGGGAAGCGCTTTGCTTCTGGGCGCTTGCCAGTGTCAGTAGAGTCTGTGCTCTGTGTGTGTCTGCAGGGAGCGAGGGAGCACCCCGTGTGCCTCTGCGGGTCCCTCCAGATCACTCTGGCCCTGTCCAAAGGGCTTCATGTGCTCACTTATTTGCTTCTAGTAGGAACTGTTGGGAACGTTGTCTCACTGTGGGGGACCCTGAGGCACAGAGTGGATAACTGCCCCAAAACGACAGCGTCGTACAAGGCAGAGCCAGAACCCAAACAGTTGGACCCCAGGAACTGGCTTCTGAGCCCTGGGTCTGGCGCCTGTACGCTTCTGGAGGATGTCTGGGTCCTCCCCCTGCTTTGCAACTGTCAGCCTGTGAAGGACGGATTTCAGCTCGTGGAGCTGACCCTGCACGTGCCCCGAGGCTCTGGGATGTGTAGAGATCGTTCGCGGCCTTGCTTCTCGTGTGGCCGAGTTGGGATTTGAACCTGGGATTGCCTACTCTAGAGCCTCGTGCTTCCCCAGGTTGCCCCTACCAGACCCCGGATGAGAGGTGGCTTGGGAGGCGTTCAGGGGAGTGTCCCACTGACCCTGTCAGCCGCTCCAAGCACTCCTGGTGGGCACCACACTCAGCTGGGGGCAGGCAAGGCCAGTGACAAAAGGTTACAGCACAGGGTGCTGGCCTGCGAGCCGTCTGGGTGTTTGTGGCCAGCCTGATTTGTTGGCAGAGTGAACTCAGAAAAAGTGGAGCAGGCTAACCTAAACACAGGTAGGTTAGAAGTGTTATAAAAAGGACTCCCATGAGAGAGGCTGGCATTTGGAGCTGGTGTCTGCACGGGAAGGGGCAGCACACAGCGGCCACCTCTGCAGAGTTGGACGGCCGGTCAGCCTGTCTGACATCCTGGGACGGCGAATCTGTTGCCCGGCTGGCACCCCTTCAGGGGGAGCCGATGTGTGTGCGTTTGCACGTGCACGCACACACGCTTTTGAAAGAATGGGGTCTCTGTTCGTCGGTTGAGGTAAGAGTTTGGGAATCTCTAATTCAATCTGGTTGTGCACCCCTTCCCCCACCCCTGAGCGTGTATGTCCACCGCCGGGAGCCCAGAGTTGGCTCCCGCCTGGCTGGTTTGGGTTTCGAATAAGGAAGCGTTTCCAGCCTCGGGGTCACTGCTGTCTTCCAGCGGGCTGGTGACACTCCCAGCGCCCCCCTTCCCTTTGTGGTCGCAGTGCTGGAGCCGAGTAGTATTTGTGCTGCGGGGAAGGGCAAGGACGAGACTCGCCTGCTGTCAAGTGGCAGTTATCCTTAAATCCCGCTCTTTGCTCCCCCAAAGCCATCCAATGGCCCCTCTGTGCAACGGAAAGGAAGGAAAGGGGACACAGGATTTGTCCTCTCTCCTGCGAGGGTGCACGTCTGGCCGCATGTCAGAATCACTGGAAGCTTGTTAAAATACAGCGTTGTGCCAGCTGTTCTCGCTCTAGCTCCCAACCCTAAATGGGTGTCACTGGGTGTGGGGCGGACGCAGGAATTCTACATTCTGTGGAAGATCCCCCCAGGAGAGACGGGTACGGGAATGAGGACCCATAGCCTCGCTGCGGTTCCCGTGTCACTGGGCCATGCAGGGGCTTTGTGCCTGTTCCAGCCAGGTCCTGGCGAATCAGTCTGGGCATGGGCATCCTTACAACCCAGTGACTGATGGGGGGTGGGCACAGGGGTGGGCTCCTTAGAGAGCAGGCGTGTGTTCTACAGAAGGCCCTGTCCCTCACCCTGCAGTGTACCACGCCATCTTCCTGGAGGAGCTGACCACCTTGGAGCTGGTTGAGAAGATTGCCAACCTGTACAGCATCTCCCCCCAGCACATCCACCGAGTCTATCGGCAGGGCCCCACCGGCATCCACGTGGTGGTCAGCAACGAGGTGAGCGCTGCCCAGCCCCGACTTGCGGCCCGGGTCTTGGGGCTACGGGGAGGCACCCCCTGGGGCTTGGGGATGACTTCCATCCAGAGATGGCTGCTAAGTCTCATCCGCGTGCCACATGCCCTTGACTGTACCCGGAGCGCAGGGGGAGAGAGTTCTGTGGCTCTAAATAGTTCTCTAGTATCCACTCCAGGCCCCATCCTCAGCCAGGCGCCATGCAGGAGCCACGGCACATACTGCACCCCTGCCCTCAGGGTGCTTACGGTCGGGGCTGGAAGAAGTTGGGAGGAGGGTGGGCGGCGGGTCCCAGGGGGCTGGGTGATGGAGAGGATGCAGGTCGTGTGAGAGAACAGAGCCCTCCTGTGTGAATGGTGGAGGCGCCGCAGCCTTCCCGGGTCTGTCCTTGGCCCCACAGACCTGTACACGGCCCAAGCGGCCGCTGGCAGAGGGCACACAGTGATCTGATCGCACTCACGGCTAAGGAGGGGGTTATTAATTAAACTGGTTTGCCAGGATGTTTAGGCATTCCTGCACACGGCAGAACAGAGCTTTCAGGCCTGTTCTATCCCGGTCCCTCCTCTTGATAATAACAGTAAGGAGTGTCGGTATTTATCCGCTGCTTACTGTTCTAAGTGCCCGAGTAGTGATTTGTTTAATCCCAACAGCTTCCTGTGAAGTGGGTAAAATGATCCCATTTCATAAATGGGAAACTGGAGGCACAGAGAGGCTGAGTAATTGCCCCAGGTCTCATAGCTGGTAAGGGGATGGGAACCCTGGTGTCTGGCTGTAGAGCCCAGCTCGTAGACAGCAGGCTGTGCCACCTCCCCTGAAATGAGGCCTTTATAAACACAGTTGGGCTAATGGGGGCAGGGGCAGCCCCCTGAGCCCCCTGTGAGAACTCTGAAAGCATCTGGAGAGGACTGTAGGTGACATGGCACCCGAATGGTGGCTGGGAGTGCAGAGCAGATGTGGGCTTTGGGATTGGATGCGTGTCCCTACCTGGACCTTGCTCCCAGGAGTGGAGTGACCTGGGGCAAATTTACGTAACCTCTGTGGGCCTCAGTTTACACATCTGTAAAATGGGGATAAGTATACCCACCAAGGAGGTTGGAGTAAGGATAAAATGAGAAAATAGCATCAGGCACCAGGAGACCCCAGATAGGGGTGGTGAGAGCCCCCCATTTCATGGCAGTTTGGTCCTGGAGGTTGGCAAGGGGGCAGCGATTGCCTTCCTTTTGAACTCAAAAGGAATTCACAATTAGTATAAGTCAGGAAGTGTAAATCGGGGCGCCTGGGTGGCTCAGTCGGTTAAGCGTCTGACTTTGGCTTAGGTCATGATCTCACGGTTTGTGGGTTCGAGCCCGGCATCAGGCTCTATGCTGATGGCTCAGAGCCTGGAGCCTGCTTCGGATTCTGTGTCTCCCTCTCTCTCTGTCGCTCCCCCACTCTCCCCCCACCTCAAATATAAACAAACATTAAAAAAAATTTAAAAAGTGTAAACCAGCTGAAGGCAAATGTGAAGGGTCCTTATCTTCCCCACTCTTTTCCTAGAAGAGTTTATGTTAGCTTTGAAGGGATTCTGCCAGACGACGTTTTGTGCGAGCGTCCGTCATGTGCCCGAGCGTTGTGTAGGTTGTGTAGGTGTGGGTTTTAAAAACACATGACAAAGATGGACGCCTGGCTGGCTCAGTGGAGCACGCAGCTCTTCATCTCGGGGTTGTGAGTTCAAGTCCCATGTTGGGTGTGGAGATTTCTTAAAAATAAAATCTTTAACACACACACACACACACACACACACACACACACGCACACCCCAAAGGTCCAGCTGTACATTTTCTGCAACTTGCTGTCTTTGTCACCGGTTCAGAACTCCGTCCATGTCATTACGTTCAAATCCAGTGCAGCTATTTTTGCACCCCCATTTCACAGATAAGATGAAGCCCAGAGTTCCCGACTTGAGCACTAACTTCAGAGTAGCCAGGAAGGTTGAGACACCCTGAGCAATGGACTGCTGTAGTGGCACGGAAAATGTGTCACTTTGCATTTCACAATGACTTTCTTTGGTGAAGACAAAAGCCAAGAATGTGCGGAACCCTTGCAATTTCACGGGTCCCTGCAGGAAGTTCCTTCCCCAGCTTGCCCTGTGCCCTCCAGAGTGAGCAGTTAAGCAAGTGAAGCAGAGAACAGAACTCAAAAGCTACCTCAGCTAAGTAGGCGATTCTTATTCCCCTGAAGTCTCCTTGCCTCTTAACCCTGAATCAATTGGAAACCTTTGGTTCTTAATTGCCAGAGTGCTGGAGGCAGCCTGGCCAGCCGCGGAGCCAGCCCCTGAGGTGCAAGGGCACTTAATTAAACAAGGGAGTTACTGATTAAGCCCAAGTGGGCTCTGCTTAGGGCTTTGCATGCCCAAGTGGCTGGGCCGCCAAGAGTCCTAGAGGGCACAGGCCAGTAGTATAGAATAAATGTACTTCATGCATCATTAGGCCCTGCAGGGAGGGGCAGGGGTCGACAGGTGGATGGATTTGCAGGATTTGGGGGGGCAATAAAATGTAGCTTGAATTTTTTAATTTGGAAAGGGGTTTTGCCATCGTGTTGGCTAGTCTATGTGTGTGGGGGGTATGTTTAAGTGTATTTTTAATATTCTTTCCATGGATATTGTGAAATATGGCAGATGTTTGCTTAAGTGCCCGATACCTGCACTCAGGTTAGTGCCATATTGTGTTAGCCCCTTTGTGGGCTCATTTCCTTTTCCACTCCATCCCTCCACCTGCTGGTCTGAATTTTGTGTTAATCGCTCTTTGTTTCTCCTCAACATATTTAATTTTGCCTATTTTAAAACTTGATATAGGTGGAATAATAGCATATTTTTCTGTGACTTTCTTTCATTTCCCTGTATATTTAAAAAAAATTTTTTTTGAATTTTTATTTATTTTTGAGAACGAGAGAGACAGAGTGCAAGCAGGGGAGGGGCAGAGAGAGAGGGAGGCACAGAATCCGAAGCAGGCTCCAGGCTCTGAGCTGTCAGCACAGAGCCCGACGCGGGGCTTGAACTCATGAACCGCGAGATCATGACCGGAGCCGGAGTCGGATGCTTAACCGACTGAGCCATCCAGGCGCCCCGATTCCCTGTATATTTTTGAGATTTCACACAGGTCAGATGCTGCTGGAGGCCAGTGGTGCACTGAATGGCGTAGCATGATTAGGCCACAGTTTGTTCGTGCTTCCGCTGACTGACACAGGCACGGTCTCCAGTTAGCAGTTTCTTTTAAGTTTTTGTTTAAGCAATCTCCACACCCAACGTGGGGCACGAACTCATGACCCTGAGATCAAGAGTCCCATGCTCCTCCCACGGAGCCAGCCAGGAGCCCCCTCTAGTTAACAGACAGCGCTGCTCTGAACATTCTCAGGTGCACTTTGTGTGTCCACGTGCCGGAGTTTATCTAGAACCCCAGCTTGTAGGAGGAATGTCCTAGATCCTGCGGGCAAATTTCATACAGCGGTCATATGGCTGAACACTCCACCGGCAGTGGGTGCCAGTTTCCCTTGTTCTACACCCTGGTTCTCTTCTTCTGTTATGGAAACGGCCCCATTTTACATATAGGGCATGGAGACCAGCAGGAAAAAGGTTGACTTGCCCAAGGTCACTTGGTAGTTAATCAGAATGAGAACTGGAGAGACTTGGCTGAGTAATGCTTCCATTCCTGCCACTTTGTACACATAGGGGGTGGCGCTGTGTTTGTATTGGTCCTCCTGGGACTCTGATATGCTACCAATCACCAAGGTATTCTTTTTTTTTTTAAGCACTTGAATTTTTTGGTCGTTGTTGCTATTATACACACACACGCTTCTGTAATGTGGCCACTGTAGGGACTGGAGGACCAAGTAACTAGGAGAACGCAAAACGAAAGCAAACAAACATGTAGTTCTGTATTAAATGTGCACATTTTGCTTCCCTGCCAGCCTCCTTTCTGTCCTTTCTGTTCAGTTTTTGTTACTTAAAATGGTAATCGTTTTGTACATTTATCTTGTTTCATGTTTCCTTAGTAAGTGTTAGTGGAACCGTTCTCCTGCATTCGTGCAAACACAGTGACCGTCATTTCCACCAGCTCTGGTGGCTTAGCTCCGTGTCACTGAGGCTTTTCATATTAGGAAGTCCTTGTTGAAGGGACATGGTCTCTCTTTTGCCTTTCAGATGGTGCAGAATTTCCAGGATGAGTCTTGTTTTATCCTCAGTACCTTGAAAGGTAAAGCCCCCTCACCCTTTCTCCTGGCTGCGCCCCCTGCCTCCTCTCTGGGTAATAGGGTGAGTGGGGCCTGCCTGCGCAGTGGGTCCCTGGAGACAGCGTTATCTGGGGACATCACCTGGGGAAAAGGAACGCAGACTTCCTGTGAAGCCTTGCCCTGGAAATGCGAGAACTATTGAGATTGGCCCCCATAGTCTGTTCTGAAGGGGAAATCCTTGCCAGGAGGTGTGTTCTCCATGAACTCCCTCACTCAGCCTGTAGGCCTGGTGGATCAGGGATCTGGGGCTGGGGTGGGACATGAAGGTTCCACTTGGGGAAGGTGTCTGAGAAGGAACTCGTGTGCCAGGAGACAGAAAGACTAGCTGTGACCCTCCTTAGGCCCGGGGCAGGTGAATGTATAGAGTATATCAGAATGAATGCCCTATGACCGGGTCACAGACTCTGGACTCCGACAGGGCCATTCCTTTCCCCCCTGTTCTCTGGATCTAGCCAGCAGCTGCCTTCAGAGAGCTGGGGGCCATAACACCCCAAGAACCACAGTTTGTTCAAAGCCTTCTTGGACATAGAGCCTTCAGTCCTTGGGCCCAGGGCTGTAGTAGAAAGGCGCATTGCCAAGAAGCATGTGTTAAAATGCCTGGTTTTGTTAGCACCCTTTGCTCTATGCATCTGTTTGGAGCCAATATCCGTGGCGGGACTCCTGCCGGTACACCCGTACCATGCCCTCCCTCCTTCCCCAAGGTCATGGTGTCTTGCCCTTCTTCCTGTGAAATGTCCAGCGTTTCTCTTTGCAGCTGAGAGCAATGATGGCTACCACGTCATCCTGAAATGTGGCCTCTGAGCGAAAGTCCAGCGTGTGAAGTACGGCCCCCACCCCGCAGCCCCATGGATTCCCTCGGATGTAGAAACCGCTCCACTCTATGCCGCGGCCTCCCCTGGCGGGCTGTGGCTGGGAGGGACTTGGCCCAGTCCAGGAAGACCACGGCCCATGAACCAGCAGAACCCTGCGGATGCAGTCTCTGGTGTATGGAAAGCCAGCGGCTCCTCTCTCCCTTCCTCTTGGCCTCCAGCTTTTGAATGTTCCTCATTCTTTTCCCAGCCCTGCTATCTTAAAGAGGCAAATGGCAGGGCCATCTTCTCTGAAACCCCTTGCTCCCTAGTTGGAGGCCAGTTCACTGAGTGTCTCGGTGCCTTCTGACCATTCCCCTGCCTCCCGGGAAGGCTGTGCCTCCCCCCAACCTTCACCTTTTCTGGGAACCGGCTCCATGACCAGGACTGATGACTGGATGTAGGTGGCTTGCCAGTGTTCTGTCTTCGTGTTGGTTCCCCTTCTCAGCGACCCTGGTGGGCATCTGTCTTTCTGCTTCTTGGATGGCTCGGTGGGAAGGGGACTTATTCTGTGCCTTCTGCTGCTTTCACCTTGACTCCGTTTCTAAGGACCTGCTTTTGCAGTGCCCAGCGATGGGCTCCTGTCTCTGCATTGGTAATGTAGACACCACGATGCTTGTGTAGGACTGGCCACATAGACCTAGGTCTGTGCCCTTGGAAGGAAGAAGGAGAGGAATAGAACAACTATTTTTCAGGTATGTTCTCACGAGTATGAAAGGGATGAGAACAGAATGATATTTTGCTTGAGCCCCTTTTATGTAATTTTATGCCCTAAGCAATCATGGGTAAGGAAGATTAGGAAATGAGTATTCGGCTGTATGATCAGATGACCTTGATGGTCATGATAGCAGGCCCTGTTGGATGGACTTAACCAGGTCCCATTTAAAGAAGACCTTGGCTGACGACTGCCAAACTTGCCAAGTTTCCTGGGGTTCATCTTTCCTGTGTGGCCCCAACTTAAAATGTTTATCTTTTTTCACGCATGGAGGGAGTGTTTAGGGCATTTTGCCTGCATTGGAGTGGTTGGATCACCTTTCTTCATGGCTTAATTCTTGGGGAACTCTGATTATCAGTAACCAGTAAACTCAGCAATTAGGCTTTGTCTTGCGTCTGTTTCCCGGCACGCAGTGATCTATACTCTTCAATAACTTAGGTTTAACTTTCAGAGCATTGAGAAGCCCTGTGATCAATGGAGCAGGATTTTACAACTTCTAAAGCAGAGCTTTAGGGGATTATAGCGCTGGGGTCAAAGATGATCCGAACTGGGTAGACCTTGCTTTCCAGTTGGGGAAAATGAAACCTAGAGAGGCAGAGCCATCCGCCTGATATCACACAGTGATAGGGCGATGATAGAAACTCATTATATAAATCAAGACACTTCTCAGGGTGAAAGGGGCTCTCTAAGAGTTATGTTGGGACCACAGGTGGTATGGTGTTCCTACAGAGTAAAACAGGCTCCGGATTCCTTTCCTGTTTTGGGGGAGGGGGCGGGAGCAGGTAACAGCTTTATTGAGATATAATTCACATACAATACAGTGTACCCATTCAGAGCATACCGCTCTATGGTTCTTAGTAAATTCACAGAATCAGCACATTCAATTTTAGGACATTTTTCTCACCCCCAAAAGAAACCCTGTTTCTTTTAGTGATCGCCCTCCCACTTTCCCCCCAGCTCCCCTTGTCTTAGGCAACCACAAGTCTCCTTTCCATGTAGATTTACTTATTCTGGACATTTCATGGATATGGAATTACAGTGAGTGGCCTTTTGTTACTGGCTTTTTTTTTTTTTTTTCTCTCACGTAATGTTTTCTAGGGCATCTGTGTTGAACATGTATTCATACTTCAGTCCTTTTTATAGTTGAGTAGTATTTCATTCTCTGGATAGATGTGTCACAGTTTGTTTATCCACTCATTAGCCGATTGATACGCGAGTTTCTACTTTTCGGCTGTTTCGAATGATGCTGCTATGAACATATTTGTACAGGTTTTTGCATACATAATGTTTTCATTTCGTTTGGGTATATACCTAGGATGTATACCCTACATACATCTTTCGCCAGGGCATATACCCTGGCGTTGCTGGGTCCTACGGAACTCTATGTTTAACTTTTTGAGAAACTTCTGGATGGTTTTCCAAAGCAGTGGCACCATTTTAGCCTCCCACCAGCAGCGTAGGAGGGCTCGTTTTTCAACATCCTCACCAACACTTGCTGCTTTTTGATTAGAACATTCTCTAATGGGTGTCCAGTGGTATCTCACCGTGGTTTTGATTTGCATTTCCCCAGTGACTACTGATGTTGACCATCTTTTCATGTGCTTATTGGCCATTTCTATGTCTTCTTTGGAGAAATACCTGTTCAGATCCTTTGCCCATTTCTGTTTGGGTCATTGGTCTTTTTTTATTGCTGAGTTGCATCAGTTCTTTGTATATTCTAGATACAGGTCCTTTGTCAGCTCTGTGATCTGTAAAACTTTCCTCCCATTCTGTGGATTGTCTTCACCTTCTTATGATGTCCTTCACAGCACAAAAGTTTTTAATTTCGATGATGTCCAAGATCCCCTACTTTCCTTGCTTGTGCTTTTTGTGCCCTATCTGAAAAATCATGGTGTAATCCAAGTTCAAGAAAATTTGTGCCTATGTTTCTTTTTAAGAATTTTCATCGTTTGAGCTCAGTAGTGGCCTTTGATTCATTTGAAGTTAATTTCTGTACATGGTGTGAGTAGAGGTCCAGCATCACTCTTTTGCCTGTGGGTACCCCGTTGTTCCAGCACGAGTGGTTGACCTCCTCTCCCGTCCCCAGCCCATGTCTGGCTCCACCATTTTTATAACGGGCTTTCTGTTCTCCTCTGAGTGTCTCACCCTTACTCCCCCTTAACCTCAACAGGATGGGGTCATATTGTGCTCTGATACTCGGTGGCCTTTCTTGGTGCATGTTCTAACTCCACACATTAGTCCTAGGGGAAAGTCAGGATCAGTCATTTCCTTTTTTTGAGGACAGTGAGCCACAAGGAAGTGGAATAATTTGCCCAAGGTCACAAGAGTCAGGACTAGACCTTTGGTCTTCTGACTTCCAGCCTTTCAAGGGGTCTGTCAGTCACTAGACCTAAGTGATGCCACTTCCTAGGCCAAGCGATGACAGCCTCGATTTTAATTATTTAATTGTGGCAGACTCCTTTTTATTTAATTCCAAATGGGGGTCTGATAAAGATCTGTTACCTTAAGTTTGCTGTTAGTGGAATCTTCCATTTTCTGGAACCCCCCACTGCTGTCTGTGTTTGTTTGTTTTTAACCTTCTCCTTTTTTTAAAGATTTTATTTTTAAGTAATCTCTACACCCAACGTGGGGCTCGAACTCATGACCCCGAGACCAAGGCCCCACCGCCTGAGCCATCCAGATGCCCCTTTCACCTTCTCCCTGTGGTTCTAGTGGAGTCTTGTAGCTTGCAAAGAAGTAGGAAATGAATATGCTTCTTAATTTGGCACTGAAATGTTTCAGCTGCTTGGTTTCGACAGCTTGTCCTCCTTCCTGACAGAACTCAGATGAGCTAACTGTCCCTTTTATTTTTTCATTTCAAAGCCGAGAAGCCATAGCTTCCCACTCCTGTCCACTCTCTTTCCCAAGGGCTCTGAGGCCAGGACCTGGGCCTGGGGGGTGGGGCAGCCCCTCCCGGAACTGTACCCACTGGCCCCCCCACCCATGATTCTAGGCTGTGGCTTCTCCACGGCAGCAGCAGTTTTTAAAGGTGCCCCCCCCGAAGAGAGAGAGGATCTCCTCAAGTGCTCAGTCCACCATCTTGAATCAGAAACTTCGAGTTGAGGTCCTTATTCTCAGGCCATCGCATTTCTTTTTCCGTTTGCAGGGTTGTGATCAACCTTTTCCTGTTTACCAGGTTGCACCTTTACCTTGATGACACAGAGGGAGAACAATAGGATTCTCAGGGGAAAAGGGATGGATGGAAAGAGCAGGATAGGGGAGGGAGCTTGAAGCCTGGGGCTTCGGGTCCTAAGCAAAGGCCAGACAGCGTCCCTGCAGACCTCCTGCCCGGGCAGCTTGTGGCCCCTTGGGAAGAGCTGTGAACCTAGAGGGGGGTTCACTGGGAGCACACTGGGGCCGGCCGAGCAGTGTGTCACAAGTTTCCAAGTCCAGCGTGGCCCCGGGGCCTGGCCTGAGTGACCTAAGCTCTGAAAATCATTAACGAGTTGATGAGGAAAATGGAAAACCTGTGCTGTTGTTGGTGGAGCAGAGGGAGTGAGCCCGGAGGCTCTAGGAAGGTGGAAGAGCAGAGCATGAGGGGTGAGGGTGGCGGCGTGACAGTGCCCGAGGTGCAGGAGGAAGTGGAAGGCGCAGGGGGGCGGGAGCCAGGGCCCCCAGACCCTCGCTTGGCCTGAGTGTCTGCCTGTCTGGAGTCGTGGGCGGCTCCTTCGTGAGGTGAATGTGAAGGGCGGCGGGCTTTCCCTTTGTCCCCTACGTGAAGTCCTCGGCGGGCCAGTAACGGGTCGGGGCACGCATCCTGGTTGCACAGGGCACCACCAGTGCTCCTGCTCAGGCCGCTGTGTGCGCGTCTTTAAGAAGGGCTCCCTGGCAGCCTGAGCCCAGATTCTGTGCTGGCCAGCTCCACGTCTACACTACCGATGCGCGCGTGCGCGTGCGCGCGCGCGTGTGTGTGGTGTGTGTGTGTGTGTGTGTGTGTGTGTGTGTGTGTGTGTGTGCGCGCGCGCGCGCGTGCGCACACGCGGGCCCCTCTCCTCGCCCCTGTATCTGGCCTGAGTGCAGCTCTGGATATTCTCAGCTCAGCTGGATGTGGGGGTTAATGCTCTTGCTTTTAGATCCTGTGTGGCACCCTAGTTCGGGTTCTGATGAAACGGGTCAGGGGTAAAGTTGCCCTACTTGGGGGGAATGCACACCCTAAGTCCACCTCTTCCGGGGAGGGGAGCAGTGCCGGCAGCTGACCTCTGACAAGGACCCCTGAAACAGGGCTCATGGAGTCGGTCTGCCACACAGCTGCCTCACGGTCACATGCTCTGTGTGATACCATCAGTCAGGCCGGCTGGGAGGAGATGGTCGGACTCCCTTTACCCCCTGGGGGCAGGGCAGTGGGTCTGCGAGCAGCAAGGTGCTGGTCAGGCCCCCCCCCCCCCCCCCAGGGCACCCTGCGAGCTCCTTGAAGCCTCCTCTGAGCTCTCCAGACCTCTCTGCGAAGCCTTCTCTTGTACCATCCTTCCCCCTCCTCCCGTGGGGGATGGCCAGTAGCTCTGAGTGATGGCACCCTGGCCAGTGGCCCAGGGCTGGACCTGCCATGCCCCTCCTGCTTTAGTGGCTGTCTAGGGGCAACGTCCCCAAGCAGTGGCTCTTGGAGAGGTGGGTTTGCTGCTCTGTGCAGGGCAGCTGACTCATCTAGCCCTTTATGGAAAAACTTTGCCAACCGCTGAGGAGGTCAAGCTTTCTGTTGCTTTCTGTCCCCACTGGAAATCCCATTAAGTAAGGACTCTCAGACAATAGTAACAATAAAAAGTACTTAACTTGTTTTGAGCTTTGAGGCAAGAGATGTGTTTGGCCGAGCAGTGCTGGAGTCTCCCCTGCCCGTCGCTCCCTCACTTGTGAAGGGTTCACCCCAGCTGTCTGGGTTTTCCTTCCTCTTCCTGGCCGCTGGCCTGCTCCTGGAGACCTGGTGGGCCTTTGCACCCTGGGCACATGCCAGGGCTTGGTGTCAGAGGGCTGTGTGTGGCAAAGGGTCCTTTGCTGGTATTAACAGGTCAGCAAGCTGTGGAGGGCGGTGGCCTCCTGGCTGAGGTCACTGGAGCTTTCCTATCCTGGAGCTCACAGCCTGACCTTCACCTCCAGCTGGTGCCTTGAGGACCTCTTGGCTTCTCTGGGTCCCGCAAGTTTCTCCCTGAACGTTCTGCTCTTTTTCAAACCGAGGGAACCGCTTGTGGGAGCCTCAGCTTGGTGACAGTGAGAGGCCACTGTCTGGCTCCGAGGAAGGGTTCTATGGGCCTGGACTTCTGGTTCTGCCCCCAGGAGAAGCTGGAGTGCGGCCAACAGCTAACCTTATGGGCCGAGTCCCACATGCTGGGGTCCGTCTTCCTGGGGGGTGACTCCGGTCTTTGTGGGCCCCTTGCTTCTCACTCCAGGTGCAGCGACCAGACGCTGCATTCAGCCTCCCGTTAGCAGCAATGCCAACACAGTAGTGGCAGATGCTGGCTGGTCTCTCCTGGGTCAGGTGTCGAGCTCACCACTCTTGCCATTGTCCCTTTCCATCCTTCCCACTCTGCTCTGAGGCCACTGTGACCCAGCTTTGCAGGTGAGGAAATCAAGACAGATCAGATGCCGGCCCAGGGTCCTACAGCTGCTGGTGGACTGAGCCAGGATGAGAATCCGAGTCTGGGTCCCACATCCACACCCCACGTTCTCACGCCAGATATGGGGGGCTAGCTCCTTCCCCAGCGCTAGCTTTCATCCTGAGACTGCATCACCGGGCTTGGTGCATTCTGAATGGTGGGGAAACATTTGCAGGGCTTGGTTGTTACAAGAGAAGGGGGGATTGTTTTGTGTGCCCCCTCCCCCCCCCAGCCCTCCCCTTTTATTACCTTTACGCTGGGTAAAAACTTGGTGACTGTGTCCTTGAATGTTCCTGTATGTAATGTGATTCTTTCTTAAGATGTAACTTCCCCAGCGTTCTCCAGATCGGGTGACCCTTTCCCAAAGGTGGCGGGAGTCTATTGGGGTGGTGTGGGCTTTGGATGGGTCAAGTGGGTGTGATGGGTCGTGGGGAGGTGGGCATCGAGTCGGAAGTTGTCATACTGCCACATTGTTTTTTGTACCTGGAATAAAGCATATTTTGCACTTGTTACTGAACCATTGTGCAGGTGAGAAATCTGCCTGTGGGATCTGTGCTTGGGTCAGAATGCAAATAAAACTCATTTGTAAGAAACCCCTGTGGCTCAGGCCTGCGGTCTCTTTCTCTCTTTTAAAATTGTGGTCAAATGCAGAATAGCACGAAATTTGCCATCTTAACCATTTTGAAGTGCACAGGTCAGTCGCATCAAGTACGACCACCCCCACCTTCCAACTCCAAGGACCGTTTCATCTTCCTCAATTGAAACTGTACCCTTTCCCCCACGCAGCGCCCTGTAACCACTGTTCCACTTTGTCCCTATGACTGTGACTGTTCCAGGTACTGCACGCGAGTAGAATCATATAGTATTTATTTGTCCCTCGTGACTGGCTTATTTCACTCCTGCATAGTATCTTCAAGGTCCATCCACATTGCAGCACGAGACAGGTTTCCTTTTTTTTTTTTTAATTCATTATTTTAAAAATTTTTATTTTTGAATGTTTATTTTTGAGACAGAGACAGAGCACGAGCAGGGGAGGGGCAGAGAGAGAGGGAGACACACTCCGAAGCAGGCTCCAGGCTCCGAGCTGTCAGCACAGAGCCCGACGCGGGGCTCGAACTCAAGAACTGGAGATCATGACCCGAGCCGAAGTCGGACGCTCAACTGACTGAGCCCCCCAGGCGCCCCGAAACAGGCTTCCCTTTTTTAAGGCTGGATAATACTCCGCCATATGTACACGCCACGTTGTGTTGATCCCTTCGGCCGTCCGTGGGCACCTGGGCTGCTGCCACCTGTTGGCCATTCATGAATCATGCCACTGTGGACACAGGCAGGCAGGTGTCCGTTTGAGTCTCTGCCTCGGCTTCTGGATAGACACCAGAGGTGGATTTGCCGGTCTTGTGGTCCTACTGTGCCCACGGTGGCTCCACACTTTATATTCCCGCCTGCAGCAAACGGGGGTTCTCATTTCTCCACGCCGGGCCAACACCTCTCCCAAGCTCACCTGTCCCCCAGGGCTCCATGCAATCATGTACATGTGCTGTGTCCTTAACCCCGCACTGCCCCGGGGCTGCTGCCCGTCGGAGCCTCCTGCCTCCCAAACCCAGGGGTCACCATTCCGCTCCCCGCCACACTCTGGTAAAGTCCCCTTCTCCCGGCTTCTCTGTGCACAGGGTGTGCATGGCGGAGGGCTGATGGTGGCGTGGCACCGTGGGGTTACATGATGGAGAGCAAGCTCCTCAACTTCCCCAAACCGATCTTCTCATCTGTGACCCGGAAATGTCACCTGCCTTGAGACCATGCGTGGGAAGCCGTGAGAATGAGCCGGGTCACACAGAAGAAGGTTCCCAACAGAACCCAGGAGCAGCTTCCCGGGGTGGGGGGGAGGGGGAAACAGCTGGGTGTTTTCCAGGATCCAAAGGAGAATGACATCATGGAGGGCCGGAGTAGAAATAGATGGAGACTGGTCAGAAAACGTCCTGCGGCACAGCCTGTGGCCCAGCTGCCTTCCCACGCAGAGCCACGCCGGAAGCTGGTCTGTTTCCAGCAAACATTCTGATGGCCGTGCAGTGGGCATGAAGCTTCCAGGATGAGTCCCGCTAGAAGCCCCATTTTCAGGCATCGGGATGAGCCGCTGTGGTCCTCAAACAGCATCAGAATCACCCAGAGTTTAACAGACTGTTGGGCCCCACGCCCATCTCTGGAACCTACGGGAGGTTTGAGCTGGGGTCTGAGAATGTGCGTATCTAACGGGCTCCCAGAAGCGGGCTGTTGGCGGGCAGAGGACTGTGCTTGGAGAACCACGGCCTGGAGGAACTTGCTCTCTTGAAGAAACATCCAGGAGGGGAAATGAGTCATTCGAGATGCAGACCCAGGTGTGAGCTAAGGGTGGGTGGTGGGGTCAGGGGGACTGGGGAAGGTTAGGGTCAGCTGATGGGAAGGTCGTCTAGAGCCTTGAGGGGTGCCGTCAGTCAGCCGTGGGACCCTCCTGTCCTACCGTAAAAGAAGATGATTTTGGTCCTGCAACCTGTTGATTCGGCCTTCGGGGGAGGCAGCGGGGCCTCCCGGGTGCAGGCTGCTGGCTCCCCGACCCCACTGTGCACTCTGGGCCAGGCACGGCGGCCACACCCAGCAGCCCTGAGCCCGAGGTCCTGAGCTGCGGCTGCCCGCACGTCCTTGACTGTGGCAGCCCACATGGGAGACCAGACGAAGCCAGCGGTGGGGGTGGGGGTGCCCGGTGTCTGGGCCTCTGTCATGCAGGCTGGAGATTCCACCGGGAGTGTGTCACAACAGGGTAGGCTGTAGGAGACTGACTCCCGAGGACCAAACTTCCAGGAGCCCGAGGGAGTCAGCCAAGGGCCCGTAACACAGAATCCCCAGGGGGGTGTGTGGACATATTCTCCCAGCGGAGGACGGCGATGGAGAGTTGGCTTCGCCTCTGCCTCCTTCGGTGGCCAGAGCAGTTTACACTTCCCAAAGCACCTCTGTCCTCGGTCCTCAGCAGGGAAGGGCAGTTACTGGGGCTTCTGTGCTGCGGGCGCCGGCATGGAGGCCAGGGGAGAGTCCTCGGACTTGCCAGGGACACTCGGCCCGTCTGGGTAGAGCCGGGATTAGATACTCCCCAGTGTAAGCCCCGGGGCCACACTTGCTTTCCAGGGAAGGCGGTGGCCCCGTGCCTCCCCGCCCCAGCCCCTCATCCCTTTACTCCAGGGAAGGGAGCCTGGTGACTAGGAGGTTTCCAGAGCTCAGCTGGGTTGTATATTAACCTGCCTTGATTGGGTGGATCAATATTTAAACTCAATTACAAGGGAAAGGGGTTATCTGGAGGAGCTTATCGAGCAGAAGGCGGCTATTGGAATATCTGATCATCAGAGAGGCTGATCTGGAGTGGGGTGGGGGCTGAGCCTCAAACACGTCCAGAGTGGAAAAAGGTGGATGGAGGGAAACCAGCCAACTTCCTGCCTTTCCCTCCTTCCTTCCTTCCTTCCTTCCTTCCTTCTTTCCTTCCTTCCTACCTCCCTCCCCTCCTTCCTTCCTTCCTCCCTCCCTCCCTCCTTCTTTCCTTCTTTCCTCTCTCCCTCCATCCCTTCTTCCTTCCCTCCCCCCTTCCCCTCCCCTTCCTCCTTCCTTCCCTTCCTCCCTCCCTCCTTCCTTCTTCCCTTCCTTCCTTCCTTCCTTCCT